>NC_057807.1:6775324-6836243 GCF_018294505.1 Triticum aestivum
TTCTCCTCCTTCTTCTTCTCCTTCTTCTTCTTCTTCTTCTTCTTCTTCTTCCTCTTCCTCTTCCTCTTCTTCCTCTTCCTCTTCTTCTTCTTCCCCTTCTTCTCCTCCTCCTTCCTTTTGCCATAACAGAAGAAGTCCGGAGTTGTAATAAGTTATTAAAAATAAAAAAGAGGTGCAATGCTCGTTAATTTGCTTCAAGCCTTTTGGAATAGTGTAAACTGCACTGCGCGTAGCTCCGTGCAATCTACCATATTCCTAAAGGCTTGAAGCTAAGCAACATGAGCATTGAGCCTCTTCATCATCATCTCTGCACCCAGGGCTTATAAACCGCTCCTACTCCCTCTCTCTTGGCGAGGTGGGACTAAAAAACAGCTTACCCTTTAGTACCGGTTGGAGCCACCAACCGGTACTAAAGGTGGTGTGCTGCCTGCACAAAATTTAATTAGTGTCATTTAGCTTAAAACAAATCATTAAATGCATGAAAAATATCAAATGAAGGCAGAAATGGTTGAAAGTTGATGGCGTTGCTTTGAATGATGCATACTGAATGCACAAAAAGTCTGGAGTTGTAATAAGTTTAAAAAAATGAAATGCCTTTGTAACAGATGAGTTAAATTTCGTCAGAAACTTGAATACTTCGAAAGAGATTGTCCAGTTTGTAAACGAAGTGCATTCAGTTTTTGCCGTAACCCTCTCTACTTTTTTGAACAATCTATGTGGGTGAAATGATGATACCATGCCAAGTTTCAACTTTTTCAGAGTTCATTTGTAGTGCTTTTCAATTTTCAGGTCATTTAGTTCTCAAAACAAATAATTGAATGCATGAAAAATAGCAAATGAAGGCAGAAATGGTTGAAAGTTGATGGCGTCGCTTTGAATGGTGCATACTGGATGCACAAAAAGTCTGGAGTTGTTATAAGTTTAAAAAAATGAAATGCCTTTGTAACAGATGAGTTTAATTTCGTCAGAAACCTGAATACTTCGAAATAGATTGTCCAGTTTGTAAACGAAGTGCATCCAGTTTTTGCCGTAACCCTCTCTACTTTTTTGAACAATCTATGTGGGTGAAATGATGATACCATGCCAAGTTTCAACTTTTTCAGAGTTCATTTGTAGTGCTTTTCAATTTTCAGGTCATTTAGTTCTCAAAACAAATAATTGAATGCATGAAAAATAGCAAATGAAGGCAAAAATGGTTGAAAGTTGATGGCGTCGCTTTGAATGGTGCATACTGAACGCAAAAAAATATAAGAGCATTTACATCACGATCTTATATTTCTTTAGAGTCTAAACTGTCAATATGATCTTACAACATCAAAAATACTTTGATCATCAATGATCTTTGTGTGTACAATCTGAATTGTCAATATGAGTCATCAACGATTTATAAACCGATGAAGACTCATATTGCGGTCACAAATTCTACACATAGAGTTCAATGAAGACCAAGTGCTTGTGATAGTTTGAGAAATAACATATTTAAGGTGGTAAAAGGCTTGTTAGGGGAGCGAGGTGGGACTAAAAACAGCTTGCCATAACCTCATTAGTACCGGTTCGTGGTACGAACTGGCACTAAATGGTGATGGTGGGGCCATAGCCTGACCGCAGGCTGACACAACCCCTTTAGTACCGGTTCATGGCATGAACCGGTACTAAAGGTTCACCACGAACCGGTGCTATTGATCGCCGCCACGAACCGGTGCTATTGTATACATTAGTGCCGGCTCTAATACAAACCGGCACTATTGGGCTTCACGTATGACCCTTTTTCTACTAGTGTGTTTGTCAAATAACTAAAAAATCATTTATTTCATATGTTTCAGAACATTCATTTTCATATGCATGGGCATTGTTTCCGTAAGGAAACATGTTTATTAAGTCATATAAAGCTTTTTCATGTAGGTTAGCACATTTGATGCAGTATGCTACACATTTAAGAATAGTTATACAAAACAAAAGTTATGTGCCATCGGAAATTTTTTCTCAGGGCACATGAACATTGATTTTATGTAGATTAATATATTTTTTCAAATATCTTTTGTTCAAGCAAAAAAAATGTTTATGTTAATTTTCGGCTAGTTGTGGAAGTTATGACTTTACTAAATTTCTTGTCTAACATAAAGTCACATGCATATAGAAGACGTTTTTTCAACACTCACGTGAGTAAGATAGCTATTTTTTTTCTTAGAAATGCATGTAACTTTATTCATATTGAAAACCATTATGGATGCGTTTGGTTGCTCGCATCAGGCCCGGCTAGGTCCGAGAGGGCAGCTTTCGGCATGTTTGGTTGCCTAACCCGCATCTAAATCATGGCCTCCACGAACCTTAAAGGAGTGCTCAGCCAGACCCACTAGGAACGGCCGAATCGACAGTTTCCAGCGAGCCAGGCTCGAGTGATGCAGGGGAAGGGAAAGCCGCGCTTATGCAGTTGCGGGCAGGGAGATGGCAGGAGCGATGGCGCATCTTCGAAAAAGCGGCTAGACCAATTCGAGTCACCGCCCGCTGATTCGGCCGCCCTATATAGCCAGGGTGACCGCCACGGCAAAACTCCCGCCACCATTTCCCCCCTCCCGAGCTTTCCCTCCAGCGCAGATCGACTTCCACGACGAGGTATGCAGTGCCAATACTTTGGTGACCGGTTGACTGTGGTGGCGGATAGACTGCTCCTCTTCTCTGACGTGCCAGGCACCTCCTCGACAGCTCCTTCGAGGGCGTCTATAAGTTCAATCACCCCATCCCCTCTACTAGTTCTAGCTAGATATGGCGATGTGGTAGGGTTAGATCTTCCGATCTGTTTGACAGTGATGTCGTAGTAGCTAGTTGTGATGGATTTGAAGCATGTTAGGGGTTGTTTTCATGTCGACAAGCATTGGTAGCTAGTGGTCATGGATGGATTGGTAGTATGCTTAGATGTGTGGTATGCTAGTGTGCAAGTGTTGAAAAAGATCATCCATGTGTCCATGATAAGTGATGTGTTCTGTTGTGTTCAACTGTGGTATGTTTTGATGGATTTGGTAGGGTTGTCTTCAACTAGATCATCCATGTGTGCATGTGTTACTGCTAGTTCGACCTGTCCATGTTTTTTGGGTAGTTCCTCCTGTCCATGTGTAGTGTGTTGTGGTGTTGATGATGCTTACATTTGTAGGACATGACCATGCAAGAGTTTAGTTAAGCCCTCGTGCTGTTCGAGAGCCAGTTCCCGTCGTCCTACGTCGAGGACTCCCAGCCTCCCATCGACTAGATGCCTCCTAATTCAAATGTTTTCGAGGTGCCGTCTACGGTTCCTTTTGTGCTGGCCCAGCCCAATGTTGTTTCTAATGCTGCTGCTCAAAAGTCAGCCGCAAAGAGAAGGATGGCAGGGGGACAACATGAAATGGCATTCGTTCCTCTCTATTGTCGTGCTTAACAAGATGTGTGAGATCATAGCTAGTGGGCTGAGGACTGACAAAGGCTTCAAGGAGGTGCGCTTGAACCTTGTTGCAAAGCAGGTGTTCGAGTTCGGTGGACAGGAGGTCACCTCGACCCAGGTGTACAACCACCTGAGGAAGTGGAGAGTGAGGTGGATCACCAGGTCCAAACTCAGAGACCTCAGCAGTGCTTCATGGGATGAGGACACCTGCTTGATCCTTTTGGAGGCAGAGCACTAGCAAGGCCACATTGCGGTTAGCTCACAAACCATGCCATTCTAATTAACAAGTAGTTTAAGCCTACGAATCATTGCCATACTAACTAACCACTCTGCCATGTTTCTTGCTTAGGCTCACCCCAAGGATGCAGAGTTCCTCAACACGCCTATTCAGAACTACCACTAGATGCAGCAGATCTTCTCCTTTGGGCTGGCAACCGACAAGCATGGCATGGGATCTGGTCAGCTACTGGCCTCGCTGATGCACGAGTGTCCAAACACCCAGGAGTCAGACACCATCAAAGTTGATGCTCCTGAGAAGGATGGGAACATGTTCCTATGGTTGATAGGAAGAGGAAGTGGGCAAGCTTCATGGAGGAGTTGAGCGTCTTCAGCAGGATGACTGAGGCAATGAAGGAGGTGGCCACCGCAATCAAGGAGAGAAAGATGATGGACGTCCACCCTAGGCTCTATGGTGCCGTCATGGAACAAGGTGGCTTCAGCCCAACGGTTCTCATGGTGTCTCTCAGCCACCTGCTGGACAACAAAGCTCAGGGTGTTGGGTTTGTTGCCAGTGGCGGATGCAGCACAGGTCATGGGTGTAAAAATGTACACACAATTTTTTCTACAAAAAACTCGTATTTAGAGGTATATGGCAAAAAATACATGCTTGAGAGCAGCCCACTCGTGAAAAATAGGCCAATAGCCCACTACGCAGTAGCCCAGGAGCAGCAACTAGTAACTTTTGCCCAAAGCCCAATGTCCTCACGCATGAGAGACTACTCTTCTTAGCTCCAGTCCAAAACTCCAAATCCACACACATAAGGGTCAAGCTACGGGGATGACCGACGCGACGTCGGGTAGGGAACCACTAGGCCTGTCTCGGTCTTGTTCCAGCTGCAACAATTTCAAACTACAACCCTAAGGTGAATCCCCTCCAAACTTCCAATATGAAATTACATTCCTTGACATGTACATGTGTAGTTTTGTTTGGATTCACAGATATATAGCCACTGCTGCATTGCTTGATTTCATTAGTAAAAAGGAACAACTGAATTTTTGAAGGCTAACGGTACGCTGGTACGGCAAAAAAGATCAATGTTAGGGTGAAAAAAATTGAACACCCAAACTTGAATTCTTGGATCTGCCACTGCCCACATGGTGCTCTGGCTGAGGACCTGGCTGGGCAAGCACTACTACTAGTGCTGCTTATGCTGGTGGTGACGGCGTGCATGATCCTCGACGGCAATAGCGCTAAGGACGATGATGACAATGACGACATATTTTGTGTAGTTGGGGCTTGAAAACAATATTATGCTCTGTTTATTTTGGTGAGGTGGTATATACTAACCCCTCACGGTGATCACGAACTTGCGGTGGTAGGATTACACCCTCTTTTGGATGTGGTGGTAGGATGCCACCAAAGTAGTGGTAGGTTAAACTTGCTATGCGGTATGATCATGCATGCTTACTAATGCTCTTCTGCTCCATTGCTTCTATGCTTAATTGCTTTCTCCTAGAGTGCTTCATTGCTTGTTGTTTGTGTGTTCCAATGCTTGTTGCTTCAACTTATTGCTCATTTGCACTGCTAGGCAAGTGGTATGTTGTGTTCGAAGGAGGGTTCCGGGGGTTTACAGTTCATGGGAAGCTTGCAGCCAACAAGTTTTAGGGTACAACGACAACATCCACATAGGGTTTAAGACTAGGCAGGCAGCAGAAGATGCTTACTCCAAGTATGTGTGAGAGCAGGCAAGCAACAAGGTTGGGGTTGGCAAGGTGGATCATCCGTTAGGGCTGAAGAACTTCATCATCTTCGTCCAGTTCATTGCCATAACAGTGTTGTGGCGTTGGTGTGCTCGGTGTGATCGTGTGTAAGGTGTAGTAGTATTGGGTAAGCTCACCAAGTAGGGTACAAGGTGAGCACAACTCTATGCTTGTATGCAACCAAACAACGTGCTCTTGTCTGACCACATACAATGCGAGCAACCAAACGCGATGCGTAGAGGCATCGTTGCAATGCAGGGAGAGGATATGCAGGTAACCAATCAGCATGCAAATGTTGATTTTTTGCATGCATATGCTCAGCCAAGTCCAGCTGGGACAAGTATGCAAATGGCCTAAAAACAATGCAGGTAACAACTGTACCACCTGGTCGGAGCTGTTCAAGGACACGAGCACATGGCTGGACATGAGCACATCATACCACCTACAAACTAACGGGCAAACGAAATGTGTGAACCAGTGCCTCGAGACCTATCTCTGATGTTACATCCACGCTTGTCCAACCAAGTCACCCTCGCGGAATATTGGTACAACATGTACTACCATTCATTGGAATACTCCTTTTTCTGTGCTCTATGGACAGGAACCGCGCTCCAAGAATGTTTGTAAGAAGGTAAGTTGATGACTAAGCTGCTACAGCAACAACTCTCACTACAAAAAAAAGACACACCCGTGACATTTTGGGCCGAACGAATTTTTTTTGTCATACTTATGACACTTCTATGACGATAATTGTGACAAAACCCGGTATAATCATAGATGTGGTGGGCTCCTACTTCTATGGCAAAAAATCATGACAGAAAATGGGCTTTTCATCCTGGGTGGGCCGGAGACGCAGCTGCATGACATTCTTTGGGCCGTCCATGACGAAAAAAACCGTGGTAGAAGCGAGGGCGAGGAAAATATCGGGGTGTTCCCGGTTACGGTGGGTGGTCGGGGCCGAGCGGTGCACGGAGGTTTGCGCGTTTCTCTCGTACACGCACGCGCGTGGGTGCGACGCGTTGGGCTCTAACTGGACCCGAGCAAGACGTTCGCCTACTGAACCCGAGCGATTGCACTGCAGGCTACGCGTTACTGAACCCGAGCGATCGATCGATGGCTGTTAACTGAACCCGATCGAGCGATTCCTTCGCTACTGCTGCTAACTGAAGCCGATCGATGCTGCCTCTGGATGAATAGTGAACGTTGCTGGGGGGTTTGGATGAACAGTTCCCGGTGGGGGTGGATGAACAGGACCCCGTGGTGTTGCCTCTGGATGAACAGGACCCCGATCGATCGAGCCGGTTGGGGTTGGATGAACAAGACCTCGTGGAGAGCTGGATGAACAGGACGACCCCGTGGAGGGCTGGATGAACAGTAGACGGTGGAGGGCTGGATGAACAGTATCCCGTGGAGAGGGCTGGTTGAATAGTAGCCAGTGGAGTAGCGCGCGGTGGAGGCTGGATGAATAGGAGCAGGTGGAGGCTAGAGGAGGTCGACGATGGATGAACAATAGCCCGTGGAGGCTGGAGGAGGTCGATGGTGGAGATCAACAGTATCCCATGGAGTCCTGTTTTGCAATACACCACACCCCTCCTGATGAATAGGACCCCCGTTTCGACCGAGGCGTTCCAACACAAGTCCGTTTCCTCTGTTTTGCGGTACGCCACACCCCTCCCGATCAACAGGACCCCGTTTCGACCGTTGGAGGTCCAAAACAAGTCTGTTTCCTCCGATTTGCAGTACGCCAGACCCCTCCCGATGAACATGATCCCGTTTCGAATGTGGCCGGTCGAACACAAGGGCGTTTCCTCCGTTCTGCGGTACGCCAGGCCTCGTTTCCATTGGCTGTTCCGTCCAAGCCCTCCCGATGAATACGACGACGCATTCCGTTCCGACCCAGCCGGTTGGCTCCCCATGAACATGACAATGACGCAGTTTCTTCGTTCCGACCCAGCCATGTACACGAGCCCTGGTCATACGTATGCGCGAGTAGGCGTTCAAGACCCCGCCCATATGTACGTACGTGGCCGTATTTACTTTCTTGCACCTTGGCCGCTGTACATACGTGTATATGCTACGTGCGCGCCTCTACTACGACACGTGCGCGCCTCTACATCACCTAGTATGTACGTACACGTTCGCGAGCAGAATGACAACGCTACATACGCTTCGACCAGGTGGGTCCCGACTGTCAGGCACTTCCTTGTGTGCGAAGATGTAGCTAGTGGGTCCTAGCAGTCAGGGGGCGAATCATTTTTTTGCCCGTAATATGGACGCACTTCCTTGCGTGCGAAGATGTAGCTGGTAGGTCCCAGCAGTCAGGGGGAAACGTTTTTTTCGCAAAATACGTGGCTCGTTTGGTGGGTCCATGCTATCAGGTGGAGGAATCATTATTTTCTGTGTAATAAGGAGGCACTTCCTTGCTGCGGCCGTGGACCCAGCTGTCAGCCTCTCCGCGTAAAGTCCATGTCCGATGGAAGTCGTTCCTTGACCACGTTGACCACATCGCACCGAGAGCACTAGGGCGGTGGACGCCGGCGAGGCCTAGGAAGGGAACGACGCGGAGCCGGGGAAGACGCGGTAGTGGATGCCCACGCGTAGAGGAGTATGAGGGTTCACTGGTTCGGCTACGGTGTGAGGCTGCCGTCGCCGCAGAATAACAGGCGGTGTGGGTGAGTAGAGGGATGGCCTGGCCAGCGGTGGGAGTTGTAGGGGCAGTGAGGCCTCCGCGGCATCACAGCCGGCCACAGGAGGCAGGAGCATGCGGCACGACCGGCGCTGGTTTGGGCGGCTGGAGCAAGAAGACCAGAGGTTGAATAAGCACTACGGTCGTTGGATGGACATCGTACGGTCACTGGAGCTAGAATTGTTCATATTGACTAAGTTGACAAAGCCCTCCGTTCCCGTCAACTTAGTAGGCCCACAAGTCAGCCTCCCACTAAGGTGGGTCCTAGCAAGCAGGGGGACTATTCATTTTTTTGTGCGTAATAAGGAGGCACTTCCGGTGGGTCCGAGCTGACAGCGAGGGGAACATTTTTTTTGCGAAATGCGGTGGCCTGTCTGGTGGGTCCCAGCAGTCAGGAGGGAAACGATTTTTTTCGTGAAATATGGTGGCCCGTCCGGTGGGTCCTTGCTGTCAGGTGGAGGAATAATTATTTTGCGTGTAATAAGGAGGCACTTCCTTGCGGCTGCCATGGACCCAGCTGTCAGCCTCTCCACGTACAGTACTCTTCCGATGGAAGTCAGTCGTTGACCACATTGACCACGCCGCACCAAGAGCACCAGGGCGGTGGAAGATGGCGAGGCCTAGGAAGGAGATGACACGGAGCCGGGGAAGACGCGACGGTGGAAGCCCGCGCGGAGAGGAGTACGAGGGTTCACTGGTTCGTCTGTGGTGTGAGGCTGTCCTCGCCGCAGAATAACAGGGGGTGTGGCTGAGTAGAGGGATGCCCTGGCCAGCGCTGGGAGTAGTAGGGCCGGTGAGGCCTGCGCGGCAGCACAGCCGTCCACGGGAGGCGGGAGCACGCGGTCCCGTCGGCGCTGGATTTGGCGGTTGGAGCAAGAAGATCAGAGATTGAAGAAACACGACAGCCGTTGGATTAACATCCAACGGTTACTTCTGCTAGAATCGTTTGTTGACGTATATAATAACTAAAAAAACTTGCATACGCGTCAACTTAATAGGCCCACAAGTGAGACCATTCCCTCTTTTTTAAAAATTTATATATAGCTCATTGCAACTTCTTATGCAATTTATTGCAGTCCGTTTTTTGGTTGGCCAGGGCCAATTTCGCATATTTCTGTGGGTTCCAAACTATTTTTAATACCGAAATGTCAAGCCAGATTTAAAGTACTTCGAAGATATATTTAAATTAGGTTAATGCCCAGTGAAATAGGAATCTGAAAATGTGAAAAAATTCAGAAATTATAAAGTAATTGCCAATTTTTCATCTGTTTTTATATTTACAACCCATTCATATTACTTTCAAGATTTTCAGGCGTCTTGAAAGAGTTGCAGCCCATCAGGGTGTAGAAAAATAAGTAGGCCTGGATTGGGTATTCTTCAGAGAAAAAAAACTGGGCTCATTTTCACAAAGAAAAAAATAGCTGGGTTGGTCACATGGTGAACATAAAATATAAGCCTGGGCTAGACGGGCCACAACCCAGTTCAAACCCTGCTCCGTATCAACAGTAACAAAAAAAATACTGCTCGAGCAGCTACGTCCCAGGTGTCAGCCGATCTTGTGTTGTTCTCTTGTCTATTGACTATATACACTCACAATGTCGTGGGTCCCATATGTCAGGAAAACACTAGGAGGAAGCATTTTATTTTTCCATATGCTGACATGGTGGGCCCCTACTGTCATCCTCTCCACGTACTTCTGCCGATTCCTGTTGTTTGTTGATCATGTTGACAACGCGAGAGGGCGGCGCCGCGGCGAGCGCACCAAAGCGTGCGGAGGACGACAACGAGGCCTCGGACGTCGGCGTTAACGATTTAGGAGACGGTGTGGCAGCGATGTGTGCGCTGAGGCGCAGCCAGCCGTGGGAGGCGGAAGCAGGTGGCCCCGCCGGCACTGGTTTGGTTTTGGCGGCTGGAAGAACACAGGACTGAAGAAACACGACAGACTGTAAAAGCAGCAGGAGTACTTAACAACCTTAACTGAAACCAGCAGGGGCACTTAACAACCATAGCTAAAAGCAGTATGAGTACTGTTGGTGTCAAAACCGGCGGATCTCGGGTAGGGGGTCCCGAACTGTGCGTCTAGGCGGATGGTAACAGGAGACAAGGGACACGATGTTTTTACCCAGGTTCGGGCCCTCTCGATGGAGGTAAAACCCTACTCCTGCTTGATTGATATTGATGATATGGGTAGTACAAGAGTGGATCTACCACGAGATCAAGGAGGCTAAACCCTAGAAGCTAGCCTATGGTATGATTGTTGTAATTGTTGTCGTCCTATGGACTAAAACCCTCTGGTTTATATAGACACCGGAGAGGGCTAGGGTTACACAGAGTCGGTTACAATGGTAGGAGATCTACATATCCGTATTGCCAAGCTTGCCTTCCACGCCAAGGAAAGTCCCATCCGGACACGGGACGAAGTCTTCAATCTTGTATCTTCATAGTCTTGGAGTCCGGCCGATGATGATAGTTCGGCTATTCGGACACCCCTTTGTCCAGGACTCCCTCAGTAGCCCCTGAACCAGGCTTCAATGACGACGAGTCTGGCGCGCATATAGTCTTCGGCATTGCAAGGCGGGTTCCTCCTCCGAATAATTCATAGAAGATTGTGAACACCAGGATAGTGTCCGGCTCTGCAAAATGAATTCCACATACCACCGTAGAGAGAATAATATTCACACAAGTTCAATCTGCTGACGTATTTTGTGGCGTGACATCACACCACTACCAAGCCTTTACTTGAATCATTTTTATTATACCACCTCAGCGCGTTTAGCGAAGCGGTTTCCTTGGCACGTCTTGTCGAAGCAGAGATCGTGTTCCCCTTATTCCGGGATTCCCATCAAAACGGACGTGGGTAACCCAACCATGCCATTGATTGTGGCGCTTGGGAGATAAGCGAGTTTTACCAGGCCGGTGGCGACATATAGTTTCGTCCGCCCATATATAAGGGGATAAGGATCCACCTCTTTTACCTACGCCTTCTTCCTCCTTTGCTTATCCATCTCCGCGCACTCGAGCTCCAGCGCCCAAGTCCGCACATCTCACCTCAACCTTCTCCAACCATGTCCGGAGCAGGAGGCAAGTGGATGGCCTCCTCCATTACGGAGGGGCACATCGAGAAGCTGCGCAGCGCCGGATACCTGTCCAGTGACATCGCGCACCGGCTGCCCGAAGAGGGGCAGCTCATCCCCACCCCCAGGCCCCATGAGAGGGTCGTATTCCTTCCCCACTTTCTCCGCGGACTGGGCTTCCCACTCCACCCCTTCGTCCGGGGGCTCATGTACTACTACGGCCCGGACTTCCACGATTTGGCTCCAAATTTCATCCTCAATATCTCAGCGTTTATCGTCGTGTGTGAGGCCTTCCTCTGCATCCAACCCCACTTCGGCTTGTGGCTAAAGACCTTCAATGTCAAGCCGAAGGTTGTGAAGGGCAGCCAAGCGGAGTGCGGAGGCGCCATGGTGGGCAAAATGCCCAACGTCACTTGGCTCGAGGGTGCCTTCGTGGAATCCGTCAAAGGGTGGCAATCGGGGTGGTTCTACATCACCGAACCGCGTGACCCTAAATGGGTAGCGGCCCCCGAGTTCAGATCTGGCATCCCCATGCAGCTCACCTCCTGGAAAGAGAAGGGCTTGCTTTGGGGTAGTTCGGAGGAGCTGACCGGACTCCAGTCCTGTCTCCAGACCCTGGTGAACAAGAAGCTTAAGCTTGTCAACGTGATCCAGGTCATGCTTGTCCGCCGGATTCTCCCCTGCCAGCAACAGGACTTTAATTTGTGGGAGTTTGATCCAGCACAGCACCGGACCTTGAGCGGCCTCTTCGACACCACGTACAAAGAGGCCTGGAGGGTGCTGTTCAAGGGCGCCGAGGCTCCCGCATCCGCTACCGAAGATCGCGGATTCAGCTCGCAGCGTCCAGCTGGCGAGGTAAGCTACGTTATCCTTTATGGGACATTCGTTTTTCATAGTTTGACTCTATGCGGGATCTAAACTCCCAATGCCTTTAACAGGACTGGCAGAAGATATCCGGATAGGTTAACTGTCCGGCTCCCCTTCCAGAAGACCCAGCGGATGCCCGTTTAACAGGGCTGCTGGTCCCGGCACTTTACGTAGTGCCGGAGAAGAAGGCAAAGAAGAAGGCCACGGGAACCCGAAGGAGATCCCGACGTCAGGTGGTATCGGACTCATCGTCCGATGACTCCGAGAGGGACTCCTCCCCCGAGGAGGAGGAGAAAGAGGCCTCTCCCCCAGTGGGGGGAGAGAAGAAGAGGAAGGTCTCCCCAGCGAGGGAGGCCGAAGGGTCCAAGAAGGGAAGGACCCTTCCTCCAGACTGCTCCACCAACGCCGATGACGGCGACAAGGAGTGGCCCTCAAGGGCCTAGCCCCTGGCAAGATCGTAAGTATCCGGATTCCTGGATGATTTATAATTTTTCTTTTTGCCACGCGGTGTCTTTCTAATACCGCATACAACCTGTAGTCCGGCCAAGGACGATCTTCCCGCTTCGTCGAGCGGGTCCTTGGGTACGTCGAATATGGATTCCCTTCCGACCGCCTCCACCCCTCATGACGCTGACGACGCCGAGGTGGGATCCCAGGAGGGGACCCACCAGGAGGAGGAGGCTCCGGAGGTGCCGCAAGGCAACCTCCCGGACTTCGCGCCGGACTCTGCACCAGAACCATCAGTGGTTCCGGAGTCCGGCAGGCGGCCCCTTCGTAAGAAGGGCAAGACGGTGACACCAGCGGCCTCCGTCCAACCGGAGGCGTCGGATAACTTGTTGGAGGCGCTCAACGGTGCTTCCATCGAAGAAGAACACCGCACTGTCATGAGTGCGGTGATTCAGAAGGTTCAGCTCACCAAAAGCGGGCTGACCGAAGCCTGCAGCAGCCTTCTAACAGGCTTTGAGGTAAGAATTGTAAGACATGTAATATAATACCGCGTAGACAGTAGCCCCTGATGCTCGGTTCGGTGTTTGGAAAGAAAAGCCGGACTGAGGATCTAAAAAGATATACGCAGGAGTCTAAAAAATATGTCAATATGGGATTGCAAGTTGCGCTGCTAACCTCTACCGCACTGACTGCGGAGGTCAATGATTTGAAGCAAAACCTCGAGCGGTCCGAGAACAAGCTCGGCCGTGCCAAGAAGCAGCTCGAGGACAAGGAAGGTGAGTAACACCGTATTAAATTTGTACCTTACAGAAAAGGACTTTGGTTGGAAGAGAAATAACAAGGATAACGTGAGTACTCCAGGGGCCACGAACGAGGTGGCGACCCTGAAGGAGGCGGTGTCCGCGGCGGAACGCAATGCGGCCGCGGAACGAGCCGAGCGAGAGAAGCAGGAGGCGCGGGTGGCGGAGGTGCAGCAAGAGCTCCAGGCTCTCGTGGAAAAACATGAGAGTTTGGAGCGCGACTCAAAGACTCGAGAGTCCGAGCTTGCATCGGCTCTTGAGAGTGCCAAAGCCTCTAAGGCCGAAGCCCACAAGGCCCTCCAGGAAGTCGAGGCATTAAAGAAGATAGCGGCAGGTAAGGCATTTTTCATGCAAAGTAAGCATGTAAATGTGAATTACCTATTACTAACCCGCATTCGGAGCTCTCCAGGAGCGTTCGCAGATCTGCCCCGCAGCGTGTCCGATGCTGCCGCATTCTATCGGGCCGAGGAGGGGAGCTCGACGGAGAAGGTCTTCTGGTCTCAGTATGCTGAGGCCGGACATCCGGTGCCCCTTAGCGACTAGCTGAAGCAGCTGGTCAAGCTCCACAAGGTGGCCGAACAGGCCATGAAGGGCCTCATAGTTCAGCTGTGGCCCAAGGAGGCCATGCCTGGGAGCTACTTTGGCCTGGTGCGGCGGCTGGTGGACGCGTGTCCCTGGGTTGAAGTCATCAAGCACTCCGCCTGCATTGAAGGTGCCCGTCGGGCCCTTGCCCGTGCAGAAGTGCACTGGGGCAGGATGGACGCTGAGAAGCTTCTGATGGACGCGCCGCCGGCGGGCAAGGAGTCTCGCACGCCCGAAATGTATTATAAGAGTGTCCTGAAGGGTGCCCGCATGATTGCGGGTGAGTGCTCCAAAGATGTAATATTTGAGTAGACTCACAATGTGTTATCCTGTGCGCTGAAAACTTTGTTCATATGCGCTAAGCAACGCTTGTTAATTTAAAATATTACCTTCTGTGCAGCCGTTTATCAAATCTGAGAGATGGCAAGTCATCGGCTTCAGCCCCCATGCCACAAGTGCTGGGGTGTTCGGGATAAACTTGAGCGCTCTTGTTCCCATTTTTGGGTCCATCTAGGGAGGCGCTCAACCCAACGAATGAGGCAACCGGACTTATAATGCTTGAACACTCTCACTTAGCCATAGAATTCTATAATTTTAAATTTCGGCGAAGCCCCTAGTGTTCGGAAGACCGAGTTCGGGGCGCTATCCACGCCTGGGCCGGACAAAGCCGGTTCCTCGCTCTAAGCGGCATAAGTCTTTAGGGACTCGAAAAGACCTCTCGAACAGCGACCAACTCTCGCCTTATCATGACGGTCAGTTTTAGCTTTCTCCACTGAGGCGCTCGCCCAGCTCAACCGGGGCGCAATCGCAGTGGTTCTCCCAGTGCTACCTTAGCCGATACAACGGAACGTAAGGTAGCAAAACATGGGAGCCGGGCAAACCCAACTATTGATCCAAGACATGATTCAGAGCCAATGCATATAATGCTATAAGTTTGGGGTGCCGCACTTGTGAAAGTGTTCGGACTTGTCACACCATAATGCGGGGAACTTAAGCCCCTGGTGTATTTAGCCGTACCAAAGTGTACGGATGCAATATGTCATAAATGAACATATATATAAGAAAGAAATGCAGTTATAAGCAAAAAGCGATGCATTGTTTATTCAAGAAGTACTGCCATGAATGCAGAATGATACAAATAGTGCGGTAAACAAGGGATAGGACTATTAAACATGTCCCCCTCCAGGGGTAGGCTGCGGTATGGTGTATAAAATGGATTAATGCTCATAATGGAGACCACCTGGGTGCTCGTCGTAGCCTTTCTCCTCCCCTGGCTGTTGCATCGTGAGTTCGGCAGGTCTACTGCCGGACAGGGCCTCTGGTGAACGGAGTCCTGTGTGTAAGAAAAAAAGAAAAATAAAAAGAGTGACACACTTGGGAGCCCCTGGTGCGGTTAAGCCGCATTCTGGGCCTGTGGTGGTCGTGCCCCTCCCTCTATGCCCATGGTATCTCCAGAGCGTAATGATGTACGCGAAGGACCAGTCTTGCAATTTTGCAAGGGCTGGGGTTGGGGCCGCATCGCTAAGCGTGCTCGGAACGTGCCAGGTGGTCTTGTTGTAGGTTACTCCGGGCGCGTTTGGCCGTGTCCGGTCGCTTGACGGCCGGACTCGAAAATTGCCTTAAGAGGCTGCTCTGTACTTCTACCGCGAGAGCCGCTGTGTGTTCCTCCGTTCGGAGGGAGCGTCCAGTGTTTCCGTTGACCGTGATGACTCCTCGAGGGCCTGCCATCTTGAGCTTGAGGTATGCGTAATGCGGCACTGCGTTGAACTTTGCAAACGCGGTCTGTCCGAGCAGAGCGTGATAGCCGCTGCGGAACGGGACTATGTCGAAGATTAACTCCTCGCTTTGGAAGTTATCCGGGAATCCGAAGACCACTTCAAGTGTGACTGAGCCTGTGCAATTGGCCTCTACACCTGGTATGACACCTTTGAAGTTCGTCTTTGTGGGTTTAATCCTTGAGGGGTCTATGCCCATCTTGCGCACTGTATCCTGATAAAGCAGGTTCAGGCTACTGTCGCCGTCCATCAGGACTCTGGTGAGGTGAAATCCATCGACGATTGGGTCTAAAACCAATGCGGCGAATCCGCCATGGCGGATACTGGTGGGGTGGTCCCTTCAATCAAAAGTGATCGGGCAGGAGGACCATGGGTTGAACTTCCGGGCGACTGGCTCCATCGCATATACGTCCCTGAGTGCACGCTTCCGCTCCCTCTTGTGTATGTGGGTTGTGTATATCATGTTTACCGTCCGCACTTGTGGGGGGAAACCCTTCTGTCCTCTATTGTTCGGCGGCCGGGTCTCTTCCTCGTCATCGCTATGCAGCCCCTTGTCATTGTTTTCGGCAATTAACTTGCCTGCCTGCTTGAATACCCAACAATCTCTGTTGGTGTGATTAGCTGGCTTTTCGGGGGTGCCGTGTATCTGGCATGAGCGGTCGAGTATTCAGTCCAAATTGGACGGACCCAGAGTAGTTCTTTTGAATGGCTTCTTCCGCTGACCGGGTTTGGAGCCTCTGAATCCAGCATTGACTGCCGTATCCTCAGTGTTATCGCCGTTGACATGGTGTTTGTTCTTGTTGCGAGGCGACCTGCCATTGTGGTCCTTGGTATCCGGGCTGCCAGAATTTTTGCTGAGGTTGTTACTGCGGGCTAACCAGCTGTCTTCTCCCGCGCAGAAGCGGGTCATGAGTGATGTGAGGGCTGCCATGGATTTCAGCTTTTCTTGTCCTAGGTGCCGGGCAAGCCACTCATCGCGGATGTTATGTTTGAAGGCTGCGAGGGCCTCTGCATCCGGACAGTCGACTATTTGATTTTTCTTTGTTAAGAACCGTGTCCAGAATTGTCTGGCCGATTCGTCTGGCTGCTGAATTATGTGGCTTAGGTCATCGGCGTCTGGTGGTCGCACATATGTGCCCTGGAAGTTGTCAAGGAATGCGGCTTCTAGGTCCTCCCAACACCCAATTGATTCTGCTGGCAAGCTGTTAAGCCAATGCCGAGCTGGTCCTTTAAGCTTGAGTGGGAGGTATTTGATGGCATGAAGATCATCGCCGCGGGCCATGTGGATGTGAAGGAGATAGTCTTCGATCCAAACCGCGGGGTCTGTTGTGCCATCGTAGGATTCAATATTCACGGGTTTAAACCCTTCGGGGATTTGATGATCCATTACTTCATCTGTGAAGCATAGTGGGTGTGCGGCGCCTCTATATTGGGCTATATCATGACGTAGCTCAAGCGAGCTTTGTCTACTGTGTTTGGCCCGGACGGAGTTGCTGTATCCGGCGCGACGGTCATCGTTGCGCATCGTGGGGCGCCCACACGATCTGTAGATCGATCTTGATTGTCTTGCCTTATCCTCCAATATGTCTCGCAAGTCTGGCGCATTCCCCCGTGGCTTCGTACTTTTCGAGCGATGTCGGGGTACGGTTCTAGTGCAGGGCCTAGAGGCCTCTCTGTCGCGGCCACGAGGTGGTCGATCAGCCATATTGTGCGCTGGTGATGCAGGTTCATATGCCTCCTCCTCTAATCGGGGGAGCAGCTTGCGTTTGGGGTATCTTTTGGAGGGGCGTTCGAGTTCATGCTCTTCGGCCGCAAGGACTTCAGTCCATCTGTCGGCTAGCAAATCTTGATCAGCTCTAAGCTGTTGCTGCTTTTTCTTGAGGCTATTTGCCGTGGCCATAAGCCTGCGTTTAAAATGCTCTTGTTCGACGGGATCCTCAGGTACGACGAATTCGTCGTCGTCGAGGCTTGCCTCGTCTCCGGAGGGAGGTATGTAATTATCATCCTCTACCTCTTCGTCTGCCGCTCTCTCATGAGGACTGGCTTCTCCGCCCTCCTGTGCTGAATCTTGCTGGAGGGGGTTGTCTTCGGCGCTGTACGGGGTGTTATTGTCTCCAGTGCCGGAATCTCCATTCTTGCTGTGGCGGGATTTAGAGCGGCGCCGCTGACGCCGGCGTTTATGTCAGGACCCCGACTCAATGCCACATCGATCTAGCATGTAACACCTCATATCACTTTGCGGCCTCACGCACGGTATTCCCACGGGTGTCGCCTTACCTTTGCCCGGGACCGTTTGCGCCTTTTGGCACACGTATATGATAGTGTCGCTAGCATCCATATGATAAGGAGCCCGGGCTGACATGGCTAGTCGTAAACCCAAAGTGGCACAAACTTACAGGGACAGGCATCCATGACCCAGCATCGAACGTGTCGGTCATCAGCGAGTGAATCCAGGCTGTAGCACTGGGCTAGCAGGACTCCGGTGAACCGGGCTTATGCGGGCTAACAGGACTCCGGTATTCATCGCGTGACATTTCCCCGAAGGGACAGACACAGGAACGAAGAAGGACACATGCCGGCCAGCCTAAGTGTTCCGGAGCAGTAGCAAGCTACCATGGCTCAGTGGAAACACTAGGAGACATTTCCCGGTAAGAGAGGCTACTAAAGATAAACAACTAGATAGTCAGATCCCACACATACCAAGCATTTCAATAGCATACACACAATATGCTCAATATGTGCAAATACAACATGGCATCACAACATGACTCTACAACTCAAGTATTTATTCACTAGGCTCCGAGGAGCTAGATATTACAAACATGGGTCAAATGACCCAACATTCAGAGCATACAAGTCAAAGCACAAGCGGAAGCTTAACATGTCTGAGTACAGACACCTACAAATGAAAAAGGCTGAGAAGCCTGACTATCTACCAGATCCTGCCGAGGGCACAAGATCGTAGCTGAGGTAACAAGCTTAAGTTCGAAGTCCAAGCGGAACTACTAGCGAGACTGAAGTCTCTCTGCAAAAACATAAAATAGGAAAACATGAGTACAAATGTACCCAGCAAGACTTACATCAGAACTAACTACATATGCATCATTATCAACAAAGGGGATGGTGGAGTTTGACTGCAGCAAGCCAGCTTTGACTCGGTGGCTATCCTGAACTACGACTGCAAGTAACTCTTTTGAGGTGGCGCACACGAGTCCACATATTCACCATATCAATACACCACTATGGATCCGCTCCCGTCTCCCTACGAGAACGCCATCCATAGCACTCACGCTTATCTTGCGCATTTTAGAGTATCCACTTTCACTTGTCTATGAACTGTACAGGCAACCCAGAAGTCCTTTTCCTTGGACACGGCTATTCGAATAGATCATATTAACCCTGCAGGGGTGTACTTCTTCACACACGCTCTGACCACTTACCGCCGTTTACACGACATGTACTCGGCAACCTTCAAGCGGAAGCCCAGCGAGGGTGTCGGCCACGACCTAACTAACCACACAAGTCTCTCGTCCAGGTTTATCGCCTATTCGGGTTCCATCCGCAAGGAGATCCGGCCGGGGTGTCGCTCACGGCTCCAAACGATGTGTGCAAGGTTCCCAAGCCCACCTCGACGGGTGGATGTACGCTTGGTACACCGTGCCACGGTGCCTAGTCTGTCCCAAGCCCACCTGTACCGGGTGCCACTTGGTAGACTACTAACACTACCTACAAACACCAGAAACTAGTTGCAACTCCTGGACAGAGATCATGTTGATTAATAAGTCGAGAGAGCTTGGAGTGCCCGGAGCCCAATGTGTGGTAGTAACTGTTCATGGATCACAAACACAGAACTCAGTTCCTGAGGACGGCTACAATGAGACAACCCACCATGTACTCCTACATGGCCTCTCATCGCTACCTTTACAAAATCGTGTTCACACACTTAGCTCACACACAATAGGACATGTTCACACACCTCCGATTCATCCCCGATGAATCAGACCTGACACAACTCTAAGCAATAGCAGGCATGACAACAAGCATGAATGAGTAGGCACATCAGGGCTCAAACAACTCCTACTCATGCTAGTGGGTTTCATCTATTTACTGTGGCAATGACAGGTCATGCAAAGGATAAAGGGGTTCAACTACCGCAGCAAGTAACAGTTGTATCATTGTTGACCTAATGCAGTAAGAGAGAGCAGGAGCGAGAGAGTAGGATTGTAATGGAATGAACAAGGAGGTTTTGCTTGCCTGGCACTTCTGAAGATAGTATAGTTCTTCATCGGTGTCATCGAACTCATCGTCGAAACCACGTCTATCGAGAGGGGACAAACACTGGCAACAGAGAAGAAATACAATCAATGCAATGCACAATATGATGCATGATATGACATGGCAAAAATGAGTGTGTTTTGGCTAATGCAACTTAGAACAGATTAAATGAAGTTGGTTTGAACCAAGGGTTCAAATTCAAACTCCATATGTGGATATTTAAATGCCATTTATATGATTTGTGCTAAACAGCAGCTATAAGTTGTTCTAACATGCATGAAAATAGTATAGATGGATAGATTGGATTTTTCTGATCATTTTTCATATATAACTTATTTCATTTGAAGTTATGGTTGATTTTATATGATTTTTTAAAAGTTTAGGGCATTTTCTGGAATTTCCTGAATAAGATTTAATCTAGAAAATCAATTACTGCGTCACCATTGTGTAAGCATGACGTCAGCGAGTCAACTGAGGCTGATCCTGGTCAAACCTGACCAGTGGGGCCCTTTGGTCAGTGTCACATTGCTGGCTTGTGCTTATGACAGGTGGGACCGGTCAACATGCTGACGTGGCCAAGTCAACGCTGATAGGCGGGGCCCCCTGAGATTAGTACTAATCTAATAGAGAAGTTAAACTAATTAATTTGGGCACTGGGGGCCCACATGTCAAAGAGAGGGGGGGGGGGTTAATTAGTGCTAACAACGGGGTTCAGCCGGCGACTAATCGCCGGCGCTAAGCAGTGCACGGCGGCGATCACCGGCCGGCCGTTTCCGGCAGCTAGAGCTTGCGCGGGTGGGTGCGTAGGAGAGCTGCTGTTGCGGCGCTTCGAACGGTGGCAGTGGCAGGTGCTCGGGTGGGCTGTGGCGTCGGCGGCGGCGAGCAAGGCGGCGACCGGAGCTCGGCCTCGAGCGACTAGGGGGCTACGGTGCACGGTAGGGGCTGGGGTTGGTCGTGTTCTTCTCCTGGGGACGCACTGACAACGGTGGCGTGCTCAGTTGCGGGTTTCCGTAGGTGTGGCTACGGTGGCGACATGGCCGGCGGCGGGGAGCTTAAATCTCCGGAGACTCGGGCAGCTAGCGGGAGCGTACGGGCACGGGGAGCAGGAGAGAAGAAGGTGGAGCTCACAGCGGGGTCGGAGACGGTCTCCGCAGGCTCGGGGAGGCGGAGTCGGCGGCAAATCTATGGCGGCGATCCCCGGTGGCCGACGAGGGGAACGGCGGAGCTGGCGGCATCCAGGGCTTCCGGCGCCTTCCGTCATGGTGAGGAGGAAGAGGGGGACGAGGCGGGGCTTCTTGGCGCGTCAGCGAGGCGAGGGAAGCACGGTGGCTACGACGAACAGCGTCGGTGACTACGACGGCCTTCGGCTTTGGGAGAGAGAAAGCGAGGGAGAGGGCGAGGGGAAAGTGAGTGGCGTCGGCTCGATCCAGACGTCTGCGGTGAGGTCTCCCACGACGTCCACGCAGGCAGGCAGGCAGGAGGTGGCCGAGGCGCGTGCTCGCGCGCGCTAGCCACGCGCTCGTCCTCCTGGCGCGAGCTAGGAGATGACTGGCGCTGGCCAGTGGCTGGGCCAGATGGGCTGCACAGGAGCTGGGCCAGCCAGGTAGGTCCAGGTAGGTGGCCCAGTGGCCTTCTCTCTCTCTTTCTTTTATTTGTTTCTGTTTTCTATTTCTGCTATTGTTTTTGAATTAATAAAAATACTAAACCTTTCCTAAAAATACTGAGATAAGTTGTGGGCACTGTTGAAATATTTTTCAGCAGCCCTCAAACATTATCAGTATTATTTGGGCAATTAAAATATATATACATGAATTAAATGCCCAAATGCAAATACTTAATGCATTAATTCAAAAATCCAGAGTGACCTAGAAAAATGTGCACCATTTTTGGCAGAGGTTCTAGACCAATTCAAAAATGATGAACTTTTCTGAAAAGCATTCTGGGTTCATTGAAAATATTTCTGGTTGACCCTATTTGATTTAATTTGGTGCTAGGGTTTATCATCCCCATTTCAAATTCTTTTGAATTTAAACATGATGCAACATGAGGGTCAAACAAGACAACACGGACTGAGCTAGGGCTGTGACAGCTCACCCCCACTAAACAAGAATCTCGCCCCGAGATTCAAGACGTGAGGTAAGAAGACAAAGGGGACACAAACTAATAACATGAATTCCAAGATCCAACTGTCCTTCTCGAAGATGTTGATTCATTGCATCATCTTGATCTCGACGTCTTGCTTTGAGAACTTCATCCAACGTGACCACGAGAAGAAAGGGAGAATTTTAGGAGAATCGATCTTCTTGAGGTTTGAGCAACTCAGGATCAACCCATGAAGTGAGACATAGGAACGTCTCTTGAGCTGAGACACAAAGCACACCTCTAGAGGAATGGAGTGGAACAGATCATGAGGTTCATTAGGTAGACAACAATTCCACACTTAAAAGGTGGTGAACGGTTGTCATCGTAGCGAGGAGTTGAATTGCCATGATACCATAATGAGACTTCTTAGAGGAGGTGACTCGTAGAATATGTCCCCCTTAAGTGGCAAAAGAATTACCTTTGATTCGGAGATCATTGAAACTCTTTATATCAGCCTAAGGCAAAACACAACCGATCATTTGGTGGAGTTCGGAGGAATGACATACTCGGACTAGAATGGATGATGTGGACTACCTTGTTGAAGACAACACAATGGATGACTTTTGCTTATCACCGAAAATGGATGGGACTCATGGTAGGTCCACTTTTGAAGATGATCCTCGACAGCAACTGCTGAGAAGGACAGCCCATGGAGAATTGGCACGATGGGGTGCAAGCTGGGAGCAACATGCAAATGTTGGAAATGTTCCAACCATTATATCTGCCTGAGATTCAGATCTGGTTGGAAACAGGATATTTCAGACTCACATGTCTGAAAAGAAAAGTTGGAACACAAATCGACGAGATGGAGTTGCGAGATTCTCGGGGAATGAGCTATGATAGCAAGCTCCAAAACATGAGCTGGTTCTGCTACATACAAGTGAACACGCTGTCCCAGACAAGCATGACCACGTAGTAGTCTTATAATAAAACACTACCGAGTTCAGGTGGGGAACCATCTTTGAGGATATCGAAGTCCTTGATTAAGCCCGGGTTAGCTCTTAAAAAGAACTCCTTCTCCTAGAACAAATCAGTCAGTGGCTTGGTGTGCTACGGAATTCATATGGAACGAAGATGATCAGTCTAACAGACCACATAATACTTTGCACGTGCATGGCTGACTTGGGATGATTCTAGAGGAAGCAAAAATAGACTTTCTCGAATTCACGGCGGCAACTTACATCAAATGCACGTGAATCAAAGGAAGTCACTTCTTTCATCCAAACATATGCTTCATGAACGGGGCATGAAGAAAATGCTTACACAAGTTTCCAACACTAGCTGGATGTTCAACACAATTCATGGAGAAGACAAAATGCCGCTAATGGCTCAACAGCAACTCATCGGAATTTCCATATCACTAGACTTCCACCATTATGTGAACAATGTGATAGTATTGGTCAGACCAAAAGATGTAATGGTGTATGCTCGAGGAATCAACCACGAGTAAGACAACATTACGAACATCGTTGGTTCTGATTTGATTTGAGGATAGCCCACACTCAAATCAAAGTTTTGATATGACAACAGATCCAACAACTAATCACGAGGACCAATCGATGAGAATATCATCTTTCTTCAACACACATATAGAAGGATATCCCTTGGAATGAACTGAGTCGGACAAGCTTTTATCTTCCAACTCTCCAAGTTGTTGTTTAGCTTGACCAACTAGCTCAAGGGTATCCCACACAGATTCTTGGAGAAGGGGTGGTTTACAAGAAACCATCTTGATCACGAACTCAACATAGCGGTCAGGTGGCAACCTGGTAACACTTCCGAGAAGATTTTCGGAACATCACGAACCACCGATATGTCTCTAAGCTCGAGAACAATCTTGCTTTCAAGGCCAGACGACATGATCAGAAGAGTGAGGGATTGGCACAGTCCTAACTCATTGATCAAAGAGTGCACCGAAACAAGGGCTAGGTAGCACGATCAATCTTAGGATGATGATTTAATAACCATCACACTAAGAATGAGAGTGTTGTCCATTAACTGCCAAGCAACGGGGTTGCTAGGGGTATTGATTCACACATCATAATTCACTTGGCGGTATTCCGGTTACAATAACACGGAGACCGAAGAATGCGATGATGGCGAGAAGTATCACTGCACCAAGAATTCATAGGATGGTGTGCAATTCCTATGACTTTCTTGACATAAAGAGGGTAATACTCCAGGGTAGAATAGAACAAAAGGTGGATTGGCATTTTGATCTGCGGAATACAACTGCTTTGACCCAATCCTAGAAATGGATGAGGTACTGGAGTTTGTTTCTCCTAGTCATTCCCGGATAGAATGGCTTGATGGGCCACAAGAGTAGTGGTATCGATGAACACGAATGCATAACTACTCCTGACTATCAATCGATAGACGAGGGCCAGAAAACAACTAAAGAGGGACAACTCAGAGGAACACATGTTTTTCTGAGTTATAGATGCATGGATTAGTATGTCGAACCAGGTTCAACATGTTTCTTCCGGATAACCCATGCAGAAGGGTAGAACTGGCAGAGCCACAATATAGAAGGGAGAACTTGCCAAGAGCACTCTGGTTGTGATCTTTTGGTTCAACGAGGAACTTCTACCATAAATAGTTCATGGTATTGGAAGAAGGAAATACCACGGACCACGAGGACTAATGCAAAGGTTACTAATAACCTAAAGGAATGAGCAAACACTAACAACATGAGGTAAGTAGGTTGAAACTCGGGTCGAGAACCGGGAAATAGAATGCCTACTAACTAAATGGCATCTTAGGATGCTTTCGAGAATGATGGCCAGAACCATCACACTGGAAACACGAACATGACTAGATTACTAGATGATCCCCTAAGACACCTAGGGTCATAATACTAGCTCCAACATATGTGTCAAGGCAATGAAGTACCTCAACTCACTGATTTGTGTGATTAATCTGACCAAAGGGGCATCGGGAACAGGAGGAAGGGATTTGCAAATGCATCAGACTATTTAGAAACCTGGGATGACTCGGACAACATAACGGCTGTAAATGCTCAAAAAGATTGGAGACATGCTACAAAAATGGTGGCATAGCCACTCAGAAGCACAATATTAAGGTTTCGAGATCAACAGTTAACATACGGAAATAGTAGGAACTGAATTGAAGCTTAAATCCATCAATCCTATAAGTCTACGGATTAGTAACACGTGATCCTAATAGAAAGAAGAGATAGCCTAGTTCCTTAACCCCGCAGGACAGATAGGATGACTCAGATCAGAAGGCCATAAGGTAAAGGAGTAAAAAGAGCCTTACGTTCCATCCCACAATCAATTCCCCTACATATAACTAAAGCATTTCTAGACTCAACTTCGACCAGTTTGGCTTGGTAATCCTACAGGCAGTCAAGCTCTGATACCAAAGCTGTCAGGACCCCGACTCAATGCCACATCGATCTAGCATGTAACACCTCATATCACTTTGCGGCCTCACGCACGGTATTCCCACGGGTGTCGCCTTACCTTTGCCCGAGACCGTTTGCGCCTTTTGGCACACGTATATGATAGTGTCGCTAGCATACATATGATAAGGAGCCCGGGCTGACATGGCTAGTCGTAAACCCAAAGTGGCACAAACTTACAGGGACAGGCATCCATGACCTAGCATCGAACATGTCGGTCATCAGCGAGTGAATCCTGGCTGTAGCACTGGGCTAGCAGGACTCCGGTGAACCGGGCTGTAGCAGGCTAACAGGACTCCGGTATTCATCGCGTGACATTTCCCCGAAGGGACAGACACAGGAACGAAGAAGGACACATGCCGGCCAGCCTAAGTGTTCCGGAGCAGTAGCAAGCTACCATGGCTCAGTGGAAACACTAGGAGACATTTCCCGGTAAGAGAGGCTACTAAAGATAAACAACTAGATAGTCAGATCCCACACATACCAAGCATTTCAATAGCATACACACAATATGCTCAATATGTGCAAATACAACATGGCATCACAACATGACTCTACAACTCAAGTATTTATTCAATAGGCTCTGAGGAGCGAGATATTACAAACATGGGTCTCATGACCCACATTCAGAGCATACAAGTCAAAGCACAAGCGGAAGCTTAACATGTCTGAGTACAGACACCTACAAATGAAAAAGGCTGAGAAGCCTGACTATCTACCAGATCCTGCCGAGGGCACAAGATCGTAGCTGAGGTAACAAGCTAAACGTCAAAGTCCAAGCGGAACTACTAGCGAGACTAAAGTCTCTCTCCAAAAACATAAAATAGGCAAACATGAGTACAAATGTACCCAGCAAGACTTACATCAGAACTAACTACATATGCATCATTATCAACAAAGGGGATGGTGGAGTTTGACTGCAACAAGCCAGCTTTGACTCGGTGGCTATCCTGAACTACGACTGCAAGTAACTCTTTTGAGGTGGCGCACACGAGTCCACATATTCACCATATCAATACACCACTATGGATCCGCTCCCGTCTCCCTACGAGAACGCCATCCATAGCACTCACGCTTATCTTGCGCATTTTAGAGTATCCACTTTCACTTGTCTATGAACTGTACAGGCAACCCAGAAGTCCTTTTCCGCGGACACGGCTATTCGAATAGATCATATTAACCCTGCAGGGGTGTACTTCTTCACACACGCTCTGACCACTTACCGCCGTTTACACGACATGTACTCGGCAACCTTCAAGCGGAAGCCCAGCGAGGGTGTCGGCCACGACCTGACTAACCACACAAGTCTCTCGTCCAGGTTTATCGCCTATTCGGGTTCCATCCGCAAGGAGATCCGGCCGGGGTGTCGCTCACGGCTCCAAACGATGTGTGCAAGGTTCCCAAGCCCACCTCGACGGGTGGATGTACGCTTGGTACACCGTGCCACGGTGCCTAGTCTATCCCAAGCCCACCTGTACCGGGTGCCACTTGGTAGACTACTAACACTACCTACAAACACCAGAAACTAGTTGCAACTCCTGGACAGAGATCATGTTGATTAATAAGTCGAGAGAGCTTGGAGTGCCCGGAGCCCAATGTGTGGTAGTAACTGTTCATGGATCACAAACACAGAACTCAGTTCCTGAGGACGGCTACAATGAGACAACCCACCATGTACTCCTACATGGCCTCTCACCGCTACCTTTACAAAATTGTGTTCACACACTTAGCTCACACACAATAGGACATGTTCACACACCTCCGATTCATCCCCGATGAATCAGACCTGACACAACTCTAAGCAATAGCAGGCATGACAACAAGCATGAATGAGTAGGCACATCAGGGCTCAAACAACTCCTACTCATGCTAGTGGGTTTCATCTATTTACTGTGGCAATGACAGGTCATGCAAAGGATAAAGGGGTTCAACTACCGCAGCAAGTAACAGTTGTATCATTGTTGTCCTAATGCAGTAAGAGAGAGCAGGAGCGAGAGAGTAGGATTGTAACGGAATGAACAAGGAGGTTTTGCTTGCCTGGCACTTCTGAAGATAGTATAGTTCTTCATCGGTGTCATCGAACTCATCGTCGAAACCACGTCTATCGAGAGGGGACAAACACTGGCAACAGAGAAGAAATACAATCAATGCAATGCACAATATGATGCATGATATGACATGGCAAAAATGAGTGTGTTTTGGCTAATGCAACTTAGAACAGATTAAATGAAGTTGGTTTGAACCAAGGGTTCAAATTCAAACTCCATATGTGGATATTTAAATGCCATTTATATGATTTGTGCTAAACAGCAGCTATAAGTTGTTCTAACATGCATGAAAATAGTATAGATGGATAGATTGGATTTTTCTGATCATTTTTCATATATAACTTATTTCATTTGGAGTTATGGTTGATTTTATATGATTTTTTAAAAGTTTACGGCATTTTCTGGAATTTCCTGAATAAGATTTAATCTAGAAAATCAATTACTGTGTCACCATTGTGTAAGCATGACGTCAGCGAGTCAACTGAGGCTGATCCTGGTCAAACCTGACCAGTGGGGCCCTTTGGTCAGTGTCACATTGCTGGCTTGTGCTTATGACAGGTGGGACCGGTCAACATGCTGACGTGGCCAAGTCAACGCTGATAGGCGGGGCCCCCTGAGATTAGTACTAATCTAATAGAGAAGTTAAACTAATTAATTTGGGCACTGGGGGCCCACATGTCAAAGAGAGGGGGGGGGTTAATTAGTGCTAACAACGGGGTTCAGCCGGCGACTAATCGCCGGCGCTAAGCAGTGCACGGCGGCGATCACCGGCCGGCCGTTTCCGGCAGCTAGAGCTTGCGCGGGTGGGTGCATTGGAGAGCTGCTGTTGCGGCGCTTCGAACGGTGGCAGTGGCAGGTGCTCGGGTGGGCTGTGGCGTCGGCGGCGGCGAGCAAGGCGGCGATCGGAGCTCGGCCTCGAGCGACTAGGGGGCTACGGTGCACGGTAGGGGCCGGGGTTGGTCGTGTTCTTCTCCTGGGGACGCACTGACAACGGTGGCGTGCTCAGTTGCGGGTTTCCGTAGGTGTGGCTACGGTGGTGACATGGCCGGCGGCGGGGAGCTCAAATCTCCGGTGACTCGGGCAGCTAGCGGGAGCGTACGGGCACGGGGAGCAGGAGAGAAGAAGGTGGAGCTCACAGCGGGGTCGGAGACGGTCTCCGCAGGCTCGGGGAGGCGGAGTCGGCGGCAAATCGATGGCGGCGATCCCCGGTGGCCGACGAGGGGAACGGCGGAGCTGGCGGCATCCAGGGCTTCCGGCGCCTTCCGTCATGGTGAGGAGGAAGAGGGGGACGAGGCGGGGCTTCTTGGCGCGTCAGCGAGGCGAGGGAAGCACGGTGGCTATGACGAACAGCGTAGGTGACTACGATGGCCTTCGGCTTTGGGAGAGAGAAAGCGAGGGAGAGGGCGAGGGGAAAGTGAGTGGCGTCGGCTCGATCCAGACGTCTGCGGTGAGGTCTCCCACGACGTCCACGCAGGCAGGCAGGCAGGAGGTGGCCGAGGCGCGTGCTCGCGCGCGCTAGCCACGCGCTCGTCCTCCTGGCGCGAGCTAGGAGATGACTGGCGCTGGCCAGTGGCTGGGCCAGATGGGCTGCACAGGAGCTGGGCCAGCCAGGTAGGTCCAGGTAGGTGGCCCAGTGGCCTTCTCTCTCTCTTTCTTTTATTTGTTTCTGTTTTCTATTTCTGCTATTGTTTTTGAATTAATAAAAATACTAAACCTTTCCTAAAAATACTGAGATAAGTTGTGGGCACTGTTGAAATATTTTTCAGCAGCCCTCAAACATTATCAGTATTATTTGGGCAATTAAAATATATATACATGAATTAAATGCCCAAATGCAAATACTTAATGCATTAATTCAAAAATCCAGAGTGACCTAGAAAAATGTGCACCATTTTTGGGAGAGGTTCTAGACCAATTCAAAAATGATGAACTTTTCTGAAAAGCATTCTGGGTTCATTGAAAATATTTCTGGTTGACCCTATTTGATTTAATTTGGTGCTAGGGTTTATCATCCCCATTTCAAATTCTTTTGAATTTAAACATGATGCAACATGAGGGTCAAACAAGACAACAGGGACTGAGCTAGGGCTGTGACAGCTCACCCCCACTAAACAAGAATCTCGCCCCGAGATTCAAGACGTGAGGTAAGAAGACAAAGGGGACACAAACTAATAACATGAATTCCAAGATCCAACTGTCCTTCTCGAAGATGTTGATTCATTGCATCATCTTGATCTCGACGTCTTGCTTTGAGAACTTCATCCAACGTGACCACGAGAAGAAAGGGAGAATTTTAGGAGAATCGATCTTCTTGAGGTTTGAGCAACTCAGGATCAACCCATGAAGTGAGACATAGGAACGTCTCCTGAGCTGAGACACAAAGCACACCTCTAGAGGAATGGAGTGGAACAGATCATGAGGTTCATTAGGTAGACAACAATTCCACACTTAAAAGGTGGTGAACGGTTGTCATCGTAGCGAGGAGTTGAATTGCCATGATACCATAATGAGACTTCTTAGAGGAGGTGACTCGTAGAATATGTCCCCCTTAAGTGGCAAAAGAATTACCTTTGATTCGGAGATCATTGAAACTCTTTATATCAGCCTAAGGCAAAACACAACCGATCATTTGGAGGAGTTCGGAGGAATGACATACTCGGACTAGAATGGATGATGTGGACTACCTTGTTGAAGACAACACAATGGATGACTTTTTCTTATCACCGAAAATGGATGGGACTCATGGTAGGTCCACTTTTGAAGATGATCCTCGATAGCAACTGCTGAGAAGGACAGCCCATGGAGAATTGGCACGATGGGGTGCAAGCTGGGAGCAACATGCAAATGTTGGAAATGTTCCAACCATTATATCTGCCTGAGATTCAGATCTGGTTGGAAACAGGATATTTCAGACTCACATGTCTAAAAAGAAAAGTTGGAACACAAATCGACGAGATGGATTTGCGAGATTCTCGGGGAATGAGCTATGATAGCAAGCTCCAAAACATGAGCTGGTTCTGCTACATACAAGTGAACACGCTGTCCCAGACAAGCATGACCACGTAGTAGTCTTATAATAAAACACTACCGAGTTCAGGTGGGGAACCATCTTTGAGGATATCGAAGTCCTTGATTAAGCCCGGGTTAGCTCTTAAAAAGAACTCCTTCTCCTAGAACAAATCAGTCAGTGGCTTGGTGTGCTACGGAATTCATATGGAACGAAGATGATCAGTCTAACAGACCACATAATACTTTGCACGTGCATGGCTGACTTGGGATGATTCTAGAGGAAGCAAAAATAGACTTTCTCGAATTCACGGCGGCAACTTACATCAAATGCACGTGAATCAAAGGAAGTCACTTCTTTCATCCAAACATATGCTTCATGAACGGGGCATGAAGAAAATGCTTACACAAGTTTCCAACACTAGCTGGATGTTCAACACAATTCATGGAGAAGACAAAATGCCGCTAATGGCTCAACAGCAACTCATCGGAATTTCCATATCACTAGACTTCCACCATTATGTGAACAATGTGATAGTATTGGTCAGACCAAAAGATGTAATGGTGTATGCTCGAGGAATCAACCACGAGTAAGACAACATTACGAACATCGTTGGTTCTGATTTGATTTGAGGATAGCCCACACTCAAATCAAAGTTTTGATATGACAACAGATCCAACAACTAATCACGAGGACCAATCGATGAGAATATCATCTTTCTTCAACACACATATAGAAGGATATCCCTTGGAATGAACTGAGTCGGACAAGCTTTTATCTTCCAACTCTCCAAGTTGTTGTTTAGCTTGACCAACTAGCTCAAGGGTATCCCACACAGATTCTTGGAGAAGGGGTGGTTTACAAGAAACCATCTTGATCACGAACTCAACATAGCGGTCAGGTGGCAACCTGGTAACACTTCCGAGAAGATTTTCGGAACATCACGAACCACCGATATGTCTCTAAGCTCGAGAACAATCTTGCTTTCAAGGCCAGACGACATGATCAGAAGAGTGAGGGATTGGCACATTCCTAACTCATTGATCAAAGAGTGCACCGAAACAAGGGCTAGGTAGCACGATCAATCTTAGGATGATGATTTAATAACCATCACACTAAGAATGAGAGTGTTGTCCATTAACTGCCAAGCAACGGGGTTGCTAGGGGTATTGATTCACACATCATAATTCACTTGGCGGTATTCCGGTTACAATAACACGGAGACCGAAGAATGCGATGATGGCGAGAAGTATCACTGCACCAAGAATTCATAGGATGGTGTGCAATTCCTATGACTTTCTTGACATAAAGAGGGTAATACTCCAGGGTAGAATAGAACAAAAGCTGGATTGGCATTTTGATCTGCGGAATACAACTGCTTTGACCCAATCCTAGAAATGGATGAGGTACTGGAGTTTGTTTCTCCTAGTCATTCCCGGATAGAATGGCTTGACGGGCCACAAGAGTAGTGGTATCGATGAACACGAATGCATAACTACTCCTGACTATCAATCGATAGACGAGGGCCAGAAAACAACTAAAGAGGGACAACTCAGAGGAACACATGTTTTTCTGAGTTGTAGATGCATGGATTAGTATGTCGAACCAGGTTCAACAGGTTTCTTCCGGATAACCCATGCAGAAGGGTAGAACTGGCAGAGCCACAATATAGAAGGGAGAACTTGCCAAGAGCACTCTGGTTGTGATCTTTCGGTTCAACGAGGAACTTCTGCCATAAATAGTTCATGGTATTGGAAGAAGGAAATACCACGGACCACGAGGACTAATGAAAAGGTTACTAATAACCTAAAGGAATGAGCAAACACTAACAACATGAGGTAAGTAGGGTGAAACTCGGGTCGAGAACCCGGAAATAGAATGCCTACTAACTAAATGGCATCTTAGGATGCTTTCGAGAATGATGGCCAGAACCATCACACTGGAAACACGAACATGACTAGATTACTAGATGATCCCCTAAGACACCTAGGGTCATAATACTAGCTCCAACATATGTGTCAAGGCAATGAAGTACCTCAACTCACTGATTTGTGTGATTAATCTGAACAAAGGGGCATCGGGAACAGGAGGAAGGGATTTGCAAATGCACCAGACTATTTAGAAACCTGGGATGACTCGGACAACATAACGGCTGTAAATTCTCAAAAAGATTGGAGACATGCTACAAAAATGGTGGCATAGCCACTCAGAAGCACAATATCAAGGTTTCGAGATCAACAGTTAACATACGGAAATAGTAGGAACTGAATTGAAGCTTAAATCCATCAATCCTATAAGTCTACGGATTAGTAACACGTGATCCTAATAGAAAGAAGAGATATCCTAGTTCCTTAACCTCGTAGGACAGATAGGATGACTCAGATCAGAAGGCCATAAGGTAAAGGAGTAAAAAGAGCCTTACGTTCCATCCCACAATCAATTCCCCTACATATAACTAAAGCATTTCTAGACTCAACTTCGACCAGTTTGGCTTGGTAATCCTACAGGCAGTCAATCTCTGATACCAAAGCTGTCAGGACCCCGACTCAATGCCACATCGATCTAGCATGTAACACCTCATATCACTTTGCGGCCTCACGCACGGTATTCCCACGGGTGTCGCCTTACCTTTGCCCGGGACCGTTTGCGCCTTTTGGCACACGTATATGATAGTGTCGCTAGCATCCATATGATAAGGAGCCCGGGCTGACATGGCTAGTCGTAAACCCAAAGTGGCACAAACTTACAGGGACAGGCATCCATGACCTAGCATCGAACGTGTCGGTCATCAGCGAGTGAATCCTGGCTGTAGCACTGGGCTAGCAGGACTCCGGTGAACCGGGCTGTAGCGGGCTAATAGGACTCCAGTATTCATCGCGTGACATTTCCCCGAAGGGACAGACACAGGAACGAAGAAGGACACATGCCGGCCAGCCTAAGTGTTCCGGAGCAGTAGCAAGCTACCATGGCTCAGTGGAAACACTAGGAGACATTTCCCGGTAAGAGAGGCTACTAAAGATAAACAACTAGATAGTCAGATCCCACACATACCAAGCATTTCAATAGCATACACACAATATGCTCAATATGTGCAAATACAACATGGCATCACAACATGACTCTACAACTCAAGTATTTATTCAATAGGCTCTGAGGAGCGAGATATTACAAACATGGGTCTCATGACCCACATTCAGAGCATACAAGTCAAAGCACAAGCGGAAGCTTAACATGTCTGAGTACAGACACCTACAAATGAAAAAGGCTGAGAAGCCTGACTATCTACCAGATCCTGCCGAGGGCACAAGATCGTAGCTGAGGTAACAAGCTAAACGTCAAAGTCCAAGCGGAACTACTAGCGAGACTGAAGTCTCTCTGCAAAAACATAAAATAGGCAAACATGAGTACAAATGTACCCAGCAAGACTTACATCAGAACTAACTACATATGCATCATTATCAACAAAGGGGATGGTGGAGTTTGACTGCAACAAGCCAGCTTTGACTCGGTGGCTATCCTGAACTACGACTGCAAGTAACTCTTTTGAGGTGGCGCACACGAGTCCACATATTCACCATATCAATACACCACTATGGATCCGCTCCCATCTCCCTACGAGAACGCCATCCATAGCACTCACGCTTATCTTGCGCATTTTAGAGTATCCATTTTCACTTGTCTATGAACTGTACAGGCAACCCAGAAGTCCTTTTCCGCGGACACGGCTATTCGAATAGATCATATTAACCCTGCAGGGGTGTACTTCTTCACACACACACTGACCACTTACCACCATTTACACGACATGTACTCGGCAACCTTCAAGCGGAAGCCCAGCGAGGGTGTCGGCCACGACCTGACTAACCACACAAGTCTCTCATCTAGGTTTATCGCCTATTTGGGTTCCATCCGCAAGGAGATCCGGCCGGGGTGTCGCTCACGGCCCCAAATGATGTGTGCAGGGTTCCCAAGCCCACCTCGACGGGTGGATGTGCGCTTGGTACACCGTGCCACGGTGCCTAGTCTGTCCCAAGCCCACCTGTACCGGGTGCCACTTGGTAGACTACTAACACTACCTACAAACACCAGAAACTAGTTGCAACTCCTGGACAGAGATCATGTTGATTAATAAGTCGAGAGAGCTTGGAGTGCCCGGAGCCCAATGTGTGGTAGTAACTGTTCATGGATCACAAACACAGAACTCAGTTCCTGAGGACGGCTACAATGAGACAACCCACCATGTACTCCTACATGGCCTCTCACCGCTACCTTTACCAAATCGTGTTCACACACTTAGCTCACACACAATAGGACATGTTCACACACCTCTGATTCATCCCCGATGAATCAGACCTGACACAACTCTAAGCAATAGCAGGCATGACAACAAGCATGAATGAGTAGGCACATCAGGGCTCAAACAACTCCTACTCATGCTAGTGGGTTTCATCTATTTACTGTGGCAATGACAGGTCATGCAGAGGATAAAGGGGTTCAACTACCGCAGCAAGTAACAGTTGTATCGTTGTTGTCCTAATGCAGTAAGAGAGAGCAGGAGCGAGAGAGTAGGATTGTAACGGAATGAACAAGGAGGTTTTGCTTGCCTGGCACTTCTGAAGATAATATAGTTCTTCATCGGTGTCATCGAACTCATCGTCGAAACCACGTCTATCGAGAGGGGACAAACACCGGCAACAGAGAAGAAATACAATCAATGCAATGCACAATATGATGCATGATATGACATGGCAAAAATGAGTGTGTTTTGGCTAATGCAACTTAGAACGGATTAAATGAAGTTGGTTTGAACCAAGGGTTCAAATTCAAACTCCATATGTGGATATTTAAATGCCATTTATATTATTTGTGCTAAACAGCAGCTATAAGTTGTTCTAACATGCATGAAAACAGTACAGATGGATAGATTGGATTTTTCTGATCATTTTTCATATATAACTTATTTCATTTGGAGTTATGGTTGATTTTATATGATTTTTTAAAAGTTTACGGCATTTTCTGGAATTTCCTGAATAAGATTAAATCCAGAAAATCAATTACTGCATCACCATTGTGTAAGCATGACGTCAGCGAGTCAACCGAGGCTGATCCGGGTCAAACCTGATCAGTGGGGCCCTTTGGTCAGTGTCACATTGCTGGTTTGTGCTTATGACAGGTGGGACCGGTCAACATGCTGACGTGGCCAAGTGAACGCTGATAGGCGGGCCCCCCTGAGATTAGTACTAATCTAATAGAGAAGTTAAACTAATTAATTTGGGCACTGGGGGCCCACATGTCAAAGAGAGGGGGGGTTAATTAGTGCTAACAACGGGGTTCAGCCGGCGACTAATCGCCGGCGCTAAGCAGTGCACGGCGGCGATCACCGGCCGGCCGTTTCCGGCAGCTAGAGCTTGCGCGGGTGGGTGCGTTGGAGAGCTGCTGTTGCGGCGCTTCGAACGGTGGCAGTGGGAGGTGCTCGGGTGGGCTGTGGCATCGGCGGCGGCGAGCAAGGCGGCGACCGGAGCTCGGCCTCGAGCGACTAGGGGGCTACGGTGCACGGTAGGGGCCGGGGTTGGTCGTGTTCTTCTCCTGGGGACGCACTGACAATGGTGGCGTGCTCAGTTGCGGGTTTCCGTACGTGTGGCTGCGGTGGCGACATGGCCGGCGGCGGGGAGCTCAAATCTCCAGTGACTCGGGCAGCTAGCGGGTGCGTACGGGCACGGGGAGCAGGGGAGAAGAAGGTGGAGCTCACAGCGGGGTCGGAGACGGTCTCCGCAGGCTCGGGGAGGCGGAGACGGCGGCAAATCGACGGCGGCGATCCCCGGTGGCCGACGAGGGGAACGGCGGAGCTGGCGGCATCCAGGGCTTCCGGCGCCTTCCGTCATGGTGAGGAGGAAGAGGGGGACGAGGCGGGGCTTCTTGGCGCGTCAGCGAGGCGAGGGAAGCACGGTGGCTACGACGAACGGCGTCGGTGACTACGACGGCCTTCAGCTTTGGGAGAGAGAAAGCGAGGGAGAGGGCGAGGGGGAAGTGAGCGGCGTCGGCTCGATCCAGACGTCTGCGGTGAGGTCTCCCACGGCGTCCACGCAGGCAGGCAGGCAGGAGGTGACCGGGGCGCGTGCTCGCGCGCGCTAGCCACGCGCTCGTCCTCCTGGCGCGAGCTAGGAGATGACTGGCGCTGGCCAGTGGCTGGGCTAGATGGGCTGCACAGGAGCTGGGCCAGCCAGGTAGGTCCAGGTAGGTGGCCCAGTGGCCTTCTCTCTCTCTTTCTTTTATTTGTTTCTGTTTTCTATTTCTGCTATTGTTTTTGAATTAATAAAAATACTAAACCTTTCCTAAAAATACTGAGATAAGTTGTGGGCACTGTTGAAATATTTTTCAGCAGCCCTCAAACATTATCAGTATTATTTGGGCAATTAAAATATATATACATGAATTAAATGCCCAAATGCAAATACTTAATGCATTCATTCAAAAATCCAGAGTGACCTAGAAAAATGTGCACCATTTTTGGTAGAGGTTCTAGACCAATTCAAAAATGATGAACTTTTCTGAAAAGCATTCTGGGTTCATTGAAAATATTTCTGGTTGACCCTATTTGATTTAATTTGGTGCTAGGGTTTGTCATCCCCATTTCAAATTCTTTTGAATTTAAACATGATGCAACATGAGGGTCAAACAAGACAACAGGGACTGAGCTAGGGCTGTGACAGTTTAGGCTGTTTCTTGAAAGGATCCTCCTCCGCTGTTCCATCGCCATTCCCGTCCTTTGGGGTATCCACCATGTATATGTCGTATGACGAGGTGGCTTTCCAGTGCACCCTAGGCGCTAGTTTTTGGTCGTCTCCGGCATCGTCGTCCATACCGTCGATGTCTTCGGAGTCGTAGTCTAGTATGTCGGTTAGATCGTCGACAGTGGCTACAAAGTGGGTGGTGGGTGGGCTTTGAATTTCTTCGTCATCCGCATCCCAACCGTCTTGACCGTGATCCAGCCAGGGCTCTCCTGATAGTGAGAGATACTTTAGCAAATTCAGAATGTCGCCGAAAGGCGAGTGCTGAAAGATGTCCACGGCGGTGAACTCCATGATCGGCGCCTAATCAGATTCGATTGGTAGGGGCGCAGGAGGTTCGGAGTCCGGCGAGGAGTCCGGCACCTCGGAGTCACGAGCTTTACAGGGGACAAGGTCAGTATTCGGCTCCATTGCCATAGAGGTTGCAGCCCCCGAGGCGGTTTCTAACCAGTCATCCTCGATCTGGGCAGTCGGCTCCGAGTTAAGGGTCAGAGCGGACTCGTGTGCGGCCTCTAGGGCACTGTCCGGCAGCAGAGCTAAATCATGCCCATCAAGACAGTGCGGCGCGCTCGGTTGTGGCTCGAATCCATCAAAGATCAAGTCTCCGCGAATGTCAGCCGTGAAGTTTAGACTTCCAAATCTGACCTGACGGCCAGGGGCGTAGCTTTCGATCTGCTCCAGATGGCAAAGCGAATTGGCCCGCAGTGCAAAGCCACCGAATACGAAGATCTGTCCGGGGAGAAAAGTCTCACCCTGGACTGCGTCATTGGTGATGATCGAAGGAGCCATCAGGCCTATATGCAACGGCACAGAGGAACTCTCAATGAAAGCACCAATGTCGGTGTCAAAACCGGCGGATTTCGGGTAGGGGGTCCCGAACTGTGCGTCTAGGCGGATGGTAACAGGAGACAAGGGACACGATGTTTTTACCCAGGTTCGGGCCCTCTCGATGGAGGTAAAACCCTACTCCTGCTTGATTGATATTGATGATATGGGTAGTACAAGAGTGGATCTACCACGAGATCAAGGAGGCTAAACCCTAGAAGCTAGCCTGTGGTATGATTGTTGTAATTGTTGTCGTCCTATGGACTAAAACCCTCCGGTTTATATAGACACCGGAGAGGGCTAGGGTTACACAGAGTCGGTTACAATGGTAGGAGATCTACATATCCGTATTGCCAAGCTTGCCTTCCACGCCAAGGAATGTCCCATCCGGACACGGGACAAAGTCTTCAATCTTGTATCTTCATAGTCTTGGAGTCCGGCCGATGATGATAGTTCGGCTATCCGGACACCCCTTAGTCCAGGACTCCCTCAGCGTCTATCTCAGAAGATCACCGCATATTAATGAGTATGGTGATTGAAAGGATCTCATCCGCCGAGAGCGGGTTGCATGAGGCCGTCGAAAGTTTACTTTTGGGGTTTGAGGTACGCAAAAAATGACATACCTTCTGACTGTTTTGCACATAGAGTGCGCCCTGTATATATAGTAGCCCCTGAGACTCGGTGTGTTGTCGAAAGCGACAACGTGCCGAGGATCATAATCTCTATTATAAAATGTCGCCTTTCCTATGCAGGTGGCGGAACGTTCGGTGGCCAGCCGGGCTGATAGAGTTGCCGAGCTGAAGCGGCAACTCGACGTTGCGGATGCGGACATCGCACTGGTCAATAAACGAGTTGACGAGTCACAAGGTAGGTGGTTTCTCCGCGGTCACCTGGTAAGGGAGCTGATGCCCACTCCTTACTACATGTATGCTTGATGCAGATGGTGCCGCTGCTGTGGAAGACCTTCGGGCAGAGCTTGCTCGAGCCAAGGAGCAAGCCAGAAAAAGTGATGTGGCTGCCTCGAAGGCAGCGGAGGAGCTAAAAGCCAAAAAGGCTGCTCACTGCCAAAGCAGGGAGGAGATGGCCGGAATGGCCGTGAAACTAAAAGATGCTACCGACCGCTATGAGGTTCTTGAAAGAGAACGCCAAGCGGAGCAAGAGGACCTGAAGAAGGCCACCGCAAAAGCCAAGGATGCCCGTTCTGCAATGCGGGCTATAAAGGAGGAACTGCGTCAGGCCGGAGACATTGTGGCTGGAAAGCCCTTTCTGCTGCGTAGGAAGTTCACGGATCCGAAGTATGCTCAGTTGGGCCAGTTGTGGGGTGCGGAGGATCCTTATCTGAATTTGGCGGCGAGTGCGGCGGACACAGTCGTGCACTTCCGAAGCCAGAAGGATCATGAAATGGAAGAGCTTTTTTGGTCTCAATTCCATAGTCCGGAGCGTCCACTTCCATTGACCGATCGGTTGGCTGAGTGGGCTGAGCTGAATAGATTGTCCAGACTTGCCATGACGGATGTGGTGGCTGATCTGTGGCCGGAAAGGCCCAAGCCGAAGAGTTATTTTGACTTATTGTAGCAATTCCTTGGGGCGGTGCCGCATATCAAGGCGATGAAGTGGTCGGCATGCATAGAGGGTGCACGGATGGCTCTCGCCCGTGTTAAGACATACTGGGCGGAGATGGGTGCCACTGATGTTGCATCCCGGGGTTCGGACAAAAGCCGATTACCCGCCGAGCACTATTTTGTGGAAGTCCTGCAGGGCACTCATTTAATAGAGTCGTAGTGCTCAAAAAATGTTATGTTCAAATGACATGTATGATTTGTGAAACCATATTTATAATGTAACGGCTTTTTATACTTGTGCGTTCAAGTATTGAAATATCTCTTGTGCGGCCCTTAGTGTATATGTATGTATAACCTAAAAGATGGCAATCTTTGGCTTCAGCCCCCACGCACATGGTGCGGGGGTGTTTGCAAAAAAAAGCATATTTTCACACTTAATCCAACGTCTTGGTCCTTTGAAGGAGGTGATAGCGTAGCAAACTAGGCAACCGGACTATAATGCTTTATCACTTTCACTTAGCCATAGGAGCTCGATGGCGGGGCTACTATATAGCCCCTAGGGGCACTGCACTCTCCGATCTCGGGGCGCGTGTGTGTCTGACCGGGAAACGGTCCTTCGTCAAAGCGGAGGAATTCTAAACATTCCAGTAGTCGATCGAGTGGTTGACGAGTCTCTCGCTATATCATGACAGTCAATTTTCGGCTTTCTCTACTGAGGTGCTCGCTCGGCCAAACCGGGGCACAATCGCAGTAGTTCTCCTGGTGCCGCGTTAGCCGATGGAGCGGAACGTAAGGCAGCAAAACACAGGAGCAGGGCAAACCCAACATTTGACCAAAGACATGATTCGGAGATGATGCATATAAGGCCTAACTCGAGACGCCGAACACTCCCTGAGGTATTCGGTCTTTATGATAACGGGAAGAACAATGCCCTAAGCCCCTAGTGTCCAGGTACGGGCGAGAACTTCTGACGCGGCCGATGCCAAAACGCCAGCCTCCTCCTCGGTTATGGTAGGAAACTGGGGGATGTGTGTCAACAAGAGACAGTAAGAAAGGTTTACGCAGGGTCTTAATCTGAAAAGAATCCTTGCAACGGGTCCCTGCTGCACGTTTGTGCACGTGTCTCTGTTGTGCTGTATCCTGGACGGGTGTAGCACATGGTTCATCTGTAAAAGAGAAGAACTTAGTTTGGAAAAAATATCGTGCAAAAATGTATTTAAGACAAAGTATGATTTGGAAGATGAATAAAGTTGAGCTTTATTGGCTCTTCATTGTTCATATGTGCAGCCCCTTGTAAATAGGTATGCGGCTGGGAAGCCCCTTGTTTATTTATAGCGGACTCGCCTAACCGTGTCCGAGGTCTGAATGACCTGTTTTTAGGGGCTTTGATCAGCAGGGCCAGATTAGTGTGTGGCTGTCAAGGCAGTCGCACGTTTTCCGTGGCCGAGGAACACTCGGAGTTACCCTTTAATGAGACTAGAAGAACGCCCGTGCGTTGCAACGGGGCCACATTAAATTTCAAAGTTCAACATTAATATTCTCATACATATCAAGTGACATTGGCGACCTTTTTTTACCATCAAATCCTCACACACACTCTCTCTCCCTCCCTCTTCCTCACTCTCTCTCCCCCTCTCCCTCTCTCTCTCTAACACACACACACATATCCATCTTATTGGGTACGGGACCATAATCCATCTATTTCACACACACACGCTAGTGCATAACAATATGGATTATGTGTATTATATTTGCCACCACAATTGAGGAAATTAATTTCATGTAAATTGGCCGGGAATTTTTACGCAGAGAAGGTGGCCCGGGTCGGCGTCAGCGCCGTCCGGCGCGGGCCACGGGCCCGTTTCCAAGTGCGCCTGCGCGCCGGCCACCCACACCGGGTCCTTCAAGTGCCGCTTCCACCGCACCAACTCCTAGGCCACGGTCATGGCCAGGGCCAGGGAAGCCGCCCTTCTTCCCCCCTTCACCGGCCGTGGCCAACGCGGTGCCGCGGCACCCGGCCTCGCCGTCCTCGTCCTCCAGCACAGTCACGACCCAGTGACGCAGCCCAAGCATCGGCCTCGAGAATCAAGAACGCTCGACAACAGAGAGGGAAGGGAAGATCATATATGTGTCATAAGAAAGGGAATTTCTTTACTGCTCCCTCGATGTATTGTTTCCTTGTTTGGAGATTGATTACCATCCGTGAGTTAAGGTAAGGTTAATGTGATTGAGCGATTTTTCTGAAAATCAATTATTTGTTTTCTAATTAATGTGATTGAGTGATTTAAGTTGAGGTTAATTAATTTAGATTTGATCTTTAGAGATTGTTCGAGATTGATTCTACATTACTAAATAACTTGCGCCAGTATGGAAAGTTCTGATCTGTTCAGATTTCTTTCGTTGTGTGAGAGGGTGACACAAAAATAAACCGATGAAGTGGGGGGAGGGGACAAAAAAATCTGCGAAAAAAACCCAGCGAAGGTGGGAGGAGGTACCAAAAAACACCATGGGAGGTGGGACGAAAAAAAACCTGGAAGCGAGACTACCAACTGCTCCATTAGGAGTAGAGATTATGCCGCATGGACCGGGCATTTTAAGTGTAAGACACGCGTAATGCGGTATTGCGTTAAAGCGGGCGAAAGCTTCGCGTCCCAGTAGTGCTTGATGGCTACTTTTGAATGGGGCGATATGGAAGATTAGCTTTTCGCGACGGAAGTTGTCGGATGAGCCGAACACAACCTCTAGTAGTACAGAGCATGTACAATTGGCATAAAAGCCTGGCGTCACTCCTTTGAAGGAAGTGCTGCTATGGCAAATTTTTGTAGGGTCTATCCCCATTCTGCGGATGGTGTCCTGGTATAGCAGGTTTATATCACTGCCGCCATCCATTAGGACTTGTGTGAATTGTAGTCCATCGATTATGGGATCCAATATCAAAGCAGTCCCTCCCGCGTTTCGAATACTTCTGGAGTAATCCCGATGGTCGAAAGTAATTGGTTTTGACATCCAATTTCGGGACTCCGCTGGGGTGGACCGTGCGGCACGTGCTTTAGCAGGTGCCGCACTATTTTTCCTTGTTATCACATGAAGTGAGTTCACTGTTTTGACTTCTAGTGGGAAAGTCTTCTGTTTTCCGGCGTGCTGCTTGTGGGGTTCGTCATCGTCTTTGCTTGGTGTGTCGAGCCCCTTTTGTTTGGTGTTAAGTCGGCCGGACTGCTTGAAGACCCAACAATCTCCGTGGGTATGGTTTGCAGGCTTCCCGGGGGTACTGTGGATTTGACATATCCTATCCAAGATTTTGTTTAGGTTGGATAGCTCGTCACTATTGTCCTTAAGAGGCAATGTTTTGTTATTCGGCCGAGAGCTTTTGAACCTGGCGTTGACCGCCGTGCTATTTGGGCCATTTTCCTTATTCCGGCGCTAATCTTTTCTGCGTCGTGATTTCCCATTTCCATCCCTGACCTCGGATGTACTTGGGTCGCTGGTGCTGCATCTTGCCAGCCAGCTATCTTCCCCCGCGCAAAAGCGGGTCATGAGGCTTGTTAGCGCGGCCATTGTTCTTGGTTTTTCCTTGCCGAGGTGTCTGGCGAGCCATTCGTCTCGGACGTTATGTTTAAAGGCTGCTAAGGCTTCGGCGTCCGGACAGTCGACTATTTGGTTCTTTTTGGTGAGGAACCTGTTCCAGAATTTGCGTGCTAACTCTCCGGGCTGTTGAGTTATGTGACTTAAATCGTCTGCATCCGGAGGGCGGACATAAGTTCCCTGAAAATTTGCTCGAAATGCATCCTCGAGCTCTTCCCAACTTCCGATGGTATTTTCTGGGAGGCTTTTGAGCCAATGCCGAGCTGGCCCTTTGAGCTTGAGGGGTAGGTATTTTATGGCGAGGAGATCGTCTCCTCTAGCCATATGTATGTGTAGGATATAATCCTCAATCCAGACTTCGGGGTCTGTTGTTCCGTCATATGCCTCTATGTTTACGGGTTTGAATCCCGCTAGAAATTCATGATCCAGTACCTCATCGGTGAAACATAGTGGGTGTGCGGCGCCCCTGTATTTAGGTGTGCTGTTATCTCCGAACACTCGGCGTGTTGTGTTGCTTCCTGGAGCCTTCTTTTTTGGCCCATAGATGGACCTGACCGGGCCATCCTTTTTGCGAGGATCCTTATGTGGATCGTGTGCCGGCTTGTGTGCGGCGCCGCTTGCCGCTCTTACCCTGTCATCTGGTCGTCTATCCGGCCAGGCGGCCTCTTTGTTTTTTGACTGTGGGGGCTCTACGGCCTCCTCGTCAAATTCGGGCAACAGCTTGCGCTTCGGGTAGCTCTTTGCTTGGTGAATATCGCCGTATTTATCTGCGGTCTTGAGTACTTTGTTCCATCTCATTCTGAGTACGTCTTCTGCTGTTTTGAGCTTCCGCTTCTGCTTCTTCAAACTTCTTGCAGTGGCGACGTGCCTTTTGTGAAGGTTTTTATGCTCCGGTGATGTGTCCGACGTGAGATCGTCTGGACTGTTGTTTTCGCTGGGGATGGGTTGCTCGTCCAATTCATCCTGTTCGGATGGTTGCTTGGTGGCACGTTTGTTGTCCACTGGTTCGCCCTGCTCTATGGCTAGGTCAGTATGGGTGCTGTTGTTATCGAGGCGGGACTTCGGACGGCGCTTGCGTCGCCGTTTTGGTTGTTTTTCGGGGGAATTATCCTTCGCCGCGTCCCGTTGTTCCTCGTTATCGCTTCCTTTTGGTGTATCCACCATGTATACGTCGTGAGCTGAGGTGGCTCTCCAGTGCCCAGTAGGCACTGGTTCTTGGTCGTCTCCGGCATCGTCATCCATACCGTCGATGTCTTCGGAGTTGAAGTCTAGCATGTCGGTTAGATCGTCGACAGTGGCTACTAAGTGGGTGGTGGGTGGGCTTTGAATTTCTTCGTCGTCCGCATCCCAACCGTCCTGACCGCAGTCCGGCCAGGGCTCTCCTGATAACGAGAGATACTTTAGCGAATTCAGGATGTCGCCAAAAAGTGAGTGTTGAAAGATATCCGCAGCGGTGAACTCCATGATCGGCGCCCAATCGGATTCGATTGGAAGGGGCGCGGGAGGTTCGGAGTCCGGCGAGGAGTCCGGCACCTCGAAGTCACGAGCTTCACAAGGGACAAGGTCCGTATTCGGCTCCATCGCTGTAGAGGTTGCAGCCCCCAAGGCGGTGTCTATCCACCCGTCCTCGATCTACGCAGCCGGCTCCGAATTAAGGGTCGGAGCGGACTCGTGTGCGGCCTCCAGGGCACTGTCCGGCAGCAAGGCTAAATCATGCCCATCGTGACAGTGCGGCGCGCTCGGCTGTCGCTCGAATCCATCGAAGATCAAGTCTCCGCGGATGTCAGCCGTGATGTTCAGACTTCCAAATCTGACCTGGCGGCCAGGGGCGTAGCTTTCGATCTGCTCTAGATGGCCAAGCGAATTGGCCTGCAGTGCAAAGCCGCCGAATACGAAGATCTGTCCGGGGAGAAAAGTCTCACCCTGGACTGCGTCGTTGTTGTTGATGATCGAAGGAGCCATCGAGCCTATCGGTGACGACATAGAGGAACTCTCAATGAAAGCACCAATGTCGGTGTCAAAACTGGCGGATCTCGGGTTGGGGGTCTCGAACTGTGCGTCTAGGCGGATGGTAATAGGAGACAAGGGACACGATGTTTTTACCCAGGTTCGGGCCCTCTCGATGGAGGTAAAACCCTACTCCTGCTTGATTGATATTGATGATATGGGTAGTACAAGAGTGGATCTACCACGAGATCAAGGAGGCTAAACCCTAGAATCTAGCCTATGGTATGATTGTTGTTCTGTCCTATGGACTAAAACCCTCCGGTTTATATAGACAACGGAGAGGGCTAGGGTTACACAGAGTCGGTTACAATGATAGGAGATCTTCATATCCGTATCGCCAAGCTTGCCTTCCACGCCAAGGGAAGTCCCATCCGGACACGGGACAAAGTCTTCAATCTTGTATCTTCATAGTTTTGGAGTCCGGCCGATGATGATAGTTCGGCTATCCGGACACCCCCTAGTCCGGGACTCCCTCAAGTACTTATACAGGTTCAACCGTACAAAGCATGCCTCGAACAGTGCTACTTTGCCTATAGTTAACCTAGGGTGAGGCCGCCAAGCCCCAAAACAAGGCCCAGGCGCCACCCCGCGCATCCACAACCTTCTGAAAGCGGCTTCATCTCGCAATGTGGTCAAGAAACAGGATATTCACTTTAGAGCCATGGAAAAGCAGGAACATAATCTTCTGTCCAATTCTCCAAGATGGATGGGCCTTCATTATTTGAGACCACCCATGAATAAGTATCTTTTCACCTCCAAGGGGAATGGAGTAGGTTGACATAAACATCATGTTGTGACCAAGCGCAAGTCTGACCCGACCATGGTCAGGCATCTGTATAGGAACAATAGAACTGGGCAGTTTCTGTTTCAAGAAGATCACAACTGTAAAACTGTGTATACGCAATAGTTTATGAACAACATATATAACAGAAAACAACTCGTACCATAAGTTTCTTGACACAGTTGGACCTGTTCAACGAGTGCAGCAGTGGCACACATATCCCACGTGGCCTTCCACCATTGAAACGCCCCACAAGGACCTCAAGACGATCAATAAAGTGTAGGAACTTGTGGATGTCGTCCCAGTCAACTTCAGTGCCATCAGTAACAACCGAGTTATTACATAATAACAAACGAGCCACCTGCTTAACTCTGAAAAAACCTACACGTGCCACCAATTATAAGAAAATATTAGTTAGAAGTAGCATCTTCGTGAGAGATTCGTTGCTACTTCTAAAGTTAAATTGTGATTAGTTAGACAGAATAGGTGGATTAAGAAGTAATCGAGGCAACTAGCAAGAACCAGATACAAAACTAACATGGATGAACAATTGGAATGACGTCGGGGTGGAAGATCGCAGTGAAGATGGGACCAGGTTCTGCTATTTCCATCAACATTCCTGCGCCAACTTTCAGTCCGTAACACTTGAGAAAGTTTATCCAAGTTTGGCAATAAAAAAGCAGCGATCTTCTTGGTTCATGAACCCAACTCGGAACTTACATCCATGGCTTGTCTTCACTGTGACCATTAAACTGGTGTATTCATTTATGGCAAGGCCGAGCATCATGAGTACATGTGTTCTGGCAGAGCAAATAATGCACTGCAGGAAAAATAATATGAGAACACAATGTATTCCCTATCCAAATCTAGAAATAACTTCCTCCTTCACGTTAGTGTTGACCATCGTACTAGTAGTACTGAGGAGTCCTGGACTAGGGGGTGTCCGGATAGCCGAACTATCATCTTTGGCCGGACTCCAAGACTATGAAGATACAAGATTGAAGACTCCGACCCGTGTCCGGATGGGACTTTCCTTGGCGTGGAAGGCAAGCTTGGCGATACGGATATGTAGATCTCCTACCATTGTAACCGACTCTGTGTAACCCTAGCCCTCTCCAGTGTCTATATAAACCGGAGGGTTTTAGTCCGTAGGACGAACAACAATCATACCATAGGCTAGCTTCTAGGGTTTAGCCTCCTTGATCTCGTGGTAGATCTACTCTTGTACTACCCATATCATCAATATTAATCAAGCAGGAGTAGGGTTTTACCTCCACCGAGAGGGCCCGAACCTGGGTAAAAACATCGTGTCCCTTGTCTCCTGTTATCATCTGCCTAGACGCACAGTTCGGGACCCCCTACCCGAGATCCGCCGGTTTTGACACCTACATTGGTGCTTTCATTGAGAGTTCCTCTGTGCCGTCGCCATCAGGAAGGATGCCTCGTCCCGTCTTTAAAGATGGCACCATTGCTAAAGGAGCTTTGGCCATCGGCCAAACTATCCGGCTAGGCGGTTTTCTTATGCCCGCATGTTCGGCTGCCGCGCCGACGATGACTTCTCGGGTCATCAAAAGCGATCTTCACATCAACTCGGAACTCGCCGAGCAGCTAGATCCGATGGAGCTCTCCTCCTTAAACGAGCTCTTGGATCGCATTGCCGCCCTGGGAGTCGCTACAGACTACGATCAGATCGGGCCTAAAACCGATCTGAGAGAGATCAACTCTCCCCAGGCTACCCACCACGTTGCTGTGGTGGAGGAACAGCACGACGACTCTTCTTCTATATTAAGGACAAGCTATGTCCGGATTCCCGACCCCTCCATGCCGGATTCCCGCGGAGGGACAGACGTCGATCAAGTACTGAACCTAAAGTCAGGCAGCGGGCTGGATTCATTGGACAATATCCAAAAACCCAAGCTTCCAAGTTCGGAAACTTTTCGGCCTTTGAGTCTTAGATTGGACAGGGTTCCGAATTTAATTCCACCCGCCCACCCAAACATAAGCCATCTATCCCGAATCCGGCAAGAGCCCGCTGAAACAGTACACCATTACTGGGCCAGATTCCTCCTGGTTATGGATAGGATAAAGGACTGCCGCGAGGAAGACGCAATCTTACTCTTCTGCAATAACTGCACGGACAAGGGAATCCGAAACGCCATAAGCCGTCGCGAAATTACACGCTTTGCTGACTTGGCATCCATAGTATGAAAGTACTGTGTGATGGAGAGCGCCTGGAAAACCGAAACCAACTTTTGGGATAATCCGGCTCCGAATACTACCCTAGTCCAAAATAAAAGGGTGCATCATCGTCAGGCTCCTGGGTTAAATACCAAAAAGCAAAAAACCCCTAAAGGGCACGGAACCATACTGGAGGGATGGCTCAGTGGACCCTGCAAAATTCATAGTATAGAGGGCGCCGCTCCAACTCATAGCCTTCGAGCATGTTAGATACTACGGCAGGTGGCCAAAAGTGGTGAAGAGCTTCTAGCTCCAGAGAACTAGCCCAGCAATACCAGTACGGTATTAACAGTCTTCGAGACTTTCACATCAAATAATATGCAGAAACGAACACTCCGCAGCCTTGCCGAAGTCTACCAAGTAGCAACAATAAATCCATGGAGTGACACGACTATTACCTTCAACGCCCGACGAACCTAAATTCCGAACAGCCCGAGCACCAGCCGCATTGGTCCTCAGCCCAATAGTGGTCGGCTTTCGCCTTACTAAGGTACTCATGGACGGCGGCAGCGGATTAAACCTCATTTACGAGGAAACCCTTCAAAAAATGGAAATAGACTGGAGCCGCATTGAGCGAAGCAGCACAACCTTTAGAGGAATAATCCCTAGTTGGGAAGCATGCTCCACAGGAAAAATCACACTGGATGTGGTGTTCGGTTCGCCGGACAATTACAGGTCCGAGGAGGTCAAGTTCCAAGTGGCCCCGTTCAGCAGCGGATATCACGCTTTATTAGGACGAGAGGCATTAACAATTTTTCAAGCTATACCCCATTACGGGTACATGAAGCTAAAAATGCCCGGGCCCAACGGAATCATCACTCTTGCCAGTGATCTGGACATAGCACTCTGTGCCGAAAATAAGACAGCCGCACTAGCCCTCGAGGCACTATCCGAAGCCCTAGCGGCCGAGGAACTCACCGTGCTGCGCTCCACGGTGAACAGGGACAATGTGATACTCGATAAGAGATCCAAGTCCACCTCTTTTAAACCAGCGGACGAAATAGTCAAATTCCAAGTCCATCCAATGGACCCTACAAAGACGGCCTCCATTGGAGCACAGTTAAACCCTGATGACGATGCCGCACTACGAGAATTCCTACGCGAAAATTGGGACATCTTTGCCTGGCACCCCTCAGACATGCCAGGAATCCCACGCCGGCTGGCCAAGCACAGCCTAAATATCCTAAAAGGATTCAAGCCAGTCAAACAGGCTCTTCGGCGTTTTTCCGAACCCAAGAGACAAGCAATGGGAGAGGAGCTAGCCAAACTTTTGGAAGCCGGATTCATCAGAGATATAAAACATCCGGACTGGCTAGCAAACCTGGTGATGGTACCAAAGAAAGATAAATCCTGGCGTCTATGTGTCGACTTCAAGGACCTTAACAAGGCTTGCCCAAAGGATCCATTCCCCCTCCCCCGCATCGATCAAATCATCAACGCTACTGCAGGGCACGATTCATTGTGCTTTCTCAACGCATACTCCGGCTACCACCAAATCAAGATGGCAGAGCCAGACCAAGCCGCAACGGCATTCATCACTCCATACGGACCATTCTGCTTCAACACAATGCCCTTCGGGCTGAAAAACACCGGCGCAACATATCAGCGCATGATTCAGACATGTCTGGCAAACCAGATTGGCAAAACAGTGGAGGCATACGTAGATGATGTGGTCGTCAAATCCAAGCATGTCGAAACTCTAGTAGACGACTTGAGGCTCACATTCGACAATCTCCGAACATACGACATTAAGCTCAACCCGGAAAAATGCGTTTTCGGCGTACCAGCCGGAAAGCTCTTGGGCTTCATTATATCCGGTAGAGGAATAGAAGCAAACCCAGCCAAGATCCGAGCTCTGTCACAATTGGATATCCCAAAAGACCTCAAGCAAATACAGAAATTGACTGGATGCGCTCTAAGCCGCTTTATCTCCCGCTTAGGAGAAAAGGCATTACCCCTTTATCGCCTCCTCCGGCGCACCAAACACTTCGAGTGGACGGATGCCGCCACGGCCGGACTCGAAGAAATCAAAGCCATATTGGCAACAAATCCGGTCCTGGCCGCGCCCAATTTGGGCGAACCGATGTTATTATATATCACGGCAACACATCAAGTTGCAAGCGCGGTGCTCGTCGTCGAACGAGAAACGGATGGACACAAGTTCCCTCTTCAAAAACCAGTTTACTACGTGTCCATTGTCCTAACTCCATGCAAGTCCCGGTACCCACATTATCAAAATATAGCATACGCGGTGTTCATGGCATCCCGGAAGCTGCGACACTACTTTCAAGAGTGTTCGATAACAGTAGCCTCCGAAGTACCCCTTAATGACATTATAAACAACCGCGACGCGAGTGGCTGGATTGCAAAATGGGCCATCGAGCTCCTCCCATTCGACATAACCTATAAGCCATGGCAAGCTATCAAGTCGCAAGTTTTGGCTGACTTCATCGCCGAATGGACTGAAGCCGAACTCCATAAAGAGTACGGCGCATATTCCAATTGGATCATGCACTTCGACAGCTCCAAAATGTTGGCCAGCCTGGGGGCTGGCGTCGTCTTGACATCCCCAACCGGAGACACAGTCCAATACGTACTCCAGATAATGTACATGGACTCCAACAATGCAGCCGAATACGAGGCCCTTCTACATGGTCTCCGGATGGCAGTCTCCATGGGCATTCAGCGCCTAGAGGTCCGCGGGGATTCAAACCTCGCAATATACCAAATAAATGGAGACTTTGACGCCAAGGATCCGAAAATGGCAGCTTACTGTAATGCCGTCTTAAAAATGTCAGCTCGGTTCGAAGGGCTCGAATTTCACCATATAGCCTGGGATAATAACCAGGCGGCGGACGTATTGGCACGCATCGGCGCAAAGCGCGATGCCGTCCCTCCCAACATCTTCCTGGAGCGGCTTTTCAAGCCATCCGTACTATGGGAAGGGGAGTCCGGAAACAACAATCCGGACCCAACCGCACCACCCAACACCGAACATTCTGACACAATCGGTGGTTCTACCAACGAAATAACACCTTTAGCCCATGAAATAATGGCAGTTATTGCCCTGTGGACCGAGCCATTCCTAGCCTACTTAACTAGGCAGGAACTTCCTGAGGACCAAAACGAGGCCCGCTGCATAGTACGGGGATCTAAAGCCTATAAGGTCCATGAGGGAGAGCTTTATAAGAAAAGCACAACCGGAGTCCTTCAAAGGTGTATCTCCGAAGAGGAAGGGCGAAATCCTCTGGCTGAAATTCATGCCGGACTCAGTGGGCACCACGCTGCAGCCCGGGCCCTTGTAGTCAAGGCCTTCCGTACAGGATTTTATTGGCCGACGGCCCGGGCAGATGAACAGGACTTAGTCCAACGATGCGTCGGTTGCCAGCTCTTTGCTAATCAAAGCCACATGCCACCCACCGCCCTCAAAACTATACCCATCACCTGGCCATTCGCGGTCTGGGGGCTTGACATGGTTGGACCCCTTAAAGGAGGAACCCACAAGCAAAAATACCTATTGGTCATGGTGGATAAATTCACCAAATGGATAGAGGCCAAGCCAGTTAAGACGGCCGAATCCGGACCCGTGATAGACTTCATATCGGGGGTAGTACACCATTACGGTGTTCCCCATAGCATCATCACTGATAACGGCACGAACTTCATGGCTGACGAGGTTAAACTCTGGTGCAAAAACATGGGCATCAAGCTCGACTACGCTTCAGTCTATCACCCTCAAACTAACGGTTAAGTGGAGCGAGTAAATGATCTAATCATGAGCGGCATCAAACCCAGACTAGTGCGGTCCCTTAAGGAATCTAACACGCACTGGGTAGAGGAGCTCGACTCCGTACTCTGGGGGCTGCGGACCACGCCGAATCGCACGACCGGATTCACACCATTTTTTATGGTATACGGCGCAGAGGCAGTTTTGCCCTGCGACATAATTCATGACTCACCTCGCGTGCGCATGTACGAAGAAAGAGAAGCCGACCTGGATCGGCAGGATAGTTTGGACGCCTTAGAGGAGGAGCGCGACGTGGCAAAAGCTCGTTCCGCATTCTATCAATAGCAGGCTCGAAGATATCAAAGCAGAGAAGTACAGGCCAAAACGTACAATGTTGGCGAACTAGTTCTATGTCTGCCGGACAAGAAAAAGGACAAACTCAAGCCCAAATGGGAAGGTCCCTTCATCATCGACCAAGTCCTGACCGGCGGAGCGTACCGTCTGCGAAACGCATCGGATAACCGACTCGAGCCAAACCCATGGAATGCAGCCCGTCTCCGAAGATTTTATGCCTAGCGCCGGACTCTGAGTTCGTCTCCTTCCCCCGTCCATATTTTATACTTTAACTGTCTTTTATTTCTCTCCTTCTCCCCCCTTTTTTCTCACAAGCCTTTGGAGGCTCGCCAGCGCATTGTTCACACACACTTGACATGCTACTCACACTCATTATACCTGGGGCTTCTTTAATAGAAGCTTATTTATACGGGCTTTATGCCCAACACATGTGTCACACTTCCGCATGTACCTTTTATTCACCATTATATGCATCGATATGAATTAAGTTTTGGCCAAGCTGGGTTGCCTGGCTCCTGTGCTTACCCCTACACTCCCGATTGTTCGGCTAGGAGGTAAAGGGAGCACCTCTGCGATTGTTACTGCCGGGTCAGCCGGATGTGTACCTCAGACTGGGTGAAGCCGAAAGCTAGCGTTCTTAAGGGAATATTCGGTCGGTGAATTAAAAGATGATTTCTTACCTATTTATTTATCTATCCCCAGATGCTTTCCTGCTTTTTTCGCAGTCTGGACATGCACTTTAGGGCATGCCTCCCAGGGAAAGGAACCCCTAACGGAACTATTCTCCCTGGAAGATGTTTCTTACTAACCATGTAATATAGCATAACTAGTTGGGCACTTGTCTGATAAAGCACTAATGACCCCTACGCCTGGTCTCCACGCATGCCCCAGTTTTTTATATAACCGCGAGGGTATTCGGACACACTCCGGACTGTCGGGTCCCGAGGTTGAAGCGAAAAGGTCTGCTACGACAAATGATCTACAATCCGGTTAGAAGGCAATTTGTATGTCATTTTAAATTACATAGTCAAACTGACTGATTGTATTCCTCTTCGATACCATCTAATAGACTGTCTAGTTTACAGTCCCGCTGGGAATACTTTGCAGCCAACTCTACTTGGCCGTACACTAAGCTCACAGGGATCTCCTTCCCATCAGGCCCCACAGGTCCGACCTCGGCCATGTGTTTTGGGTCAGCCTTCGCATACCGCGTCTTCACCACGGCCCAGGCCTCCCTGGCACCTTGATGGCAGGCCGATATCTTCCATAACCGGAAGCGCCGCCGTGCTCCCTGAAGCTTCTCCGCAAGCTCTCCAAGACCTTCGGGTAGGGACATGGATGGCCACAAGGCCTGGGCGACTCCACTCATCACCTGGCGAACTCGTTCGTGCAGTTGCAGCAGCTCGGGAAGTAGGTCACCCGTTGAGCCGGGCATTTCCTCCGCAGGACGACCTGTGAGCATACCTACAGACATATTTCTGTTAATCGACTTCCTCGTCGAACTCTTCTTTTCAAAAGTTTGCTCAAGCACTTACTATAAATGCCGCGACGAAGCCGCCGATTCTCCTTCACGGAGTCAGACAGCTGGGCCCGAACATCTTTTAGTTCCTCGCCCAGCTGGGTGTTGGCATCTTGGAGGTTATTTTTCTCTTGCCGCACCCTTGTAAGCACCTTCTCGCCGGCCTTTAGCTGGCGTAGTAGCTATTGCTTGTCCGGATCTAGTCCGGCGCCATCTACAATATTATCGTCAGACTTATACACACACCGCACTTCACAAACTACTTATCTTTCAAAGTATATATTACCGGAGGGGGTCTTTGTGGCTCCCCCTGTGGCGGCTAGTGCGGCCTCAAGTTGGGCCTTGCACTCTTGAAGCTCCTGGGACAGGTGGTTATTCTTTTTCGTAAGGTCCTGCATAACAAATGATCCTTAAATCAGTTATTCTAACTATTTTAAGTCTCGGGGGCTACTGGCATATACAACTATCAAAATTCCTCACCCGTATGTCTGTCACATACTGCTCCATGGCTCTGGCTAAACCATCTTGAGCGGCACGGAGATGCGCATCTCCCGAATTAAAGGCGTTCAATGCCTTTTGGGAGAAACATGCGTCACGAAGGATTGTCCGGCGACGCCTATGATTCATGGCACTCTCCACCTCAGATCTGGTGGTCGACAACCTGTCGGCATCCTCCGTTGGAGGAGAATCCGACGCGCGCCTTGTGTTCGCCTCCCCCTCCGGACCTGGCGTTGGAGCCTGGCTGGCGGAGGCGCGATTGGCAACCTCTCCGGACACAGTCCGGCGAGCGCGCTTTCTCCTGAGAAAATCACGAGCGTTAGTATGCCTTCCAGGAATCTTTCCTTGAAACACGGTGGCGCGCCATACCGTTGCGGCGACGTCTCGATCCGCATCGCACTTCTTTTCCGCCTGCTGGGCCGAGCTGCCCCTTGTTGGCCAGCCGCCGTGGGCTCGGCTTCCCGCCTCAAAGGCACCTCCTGTGGAACACCATTGGTATGCGGTGATCAGAAATAAGCACGGGTGGGCCATGGTATCGGGACTTCGGTCACAGTTACCTGGGAAGCTGGAAATATTCCGGGGTAGTCGGCCGTAATGGCGACCAAAGCATTGTTGATGCTAAGTTGGTGGAACACCCCATCGATCAGCTCCACCTTTATGTCCGGATCCTCCTCGGAGGCCAGATCAAGGGACCGTTCCGGATCCTCGAGTTGTGGAGGCGGGCTGTGTACATCCTCTACAGCCCGGCGCAGTTCCTGCGTCGAAATCACAAAATAAGATACTTAACCATGGGAATGTGGATCGGATAGGCAAAAATAAAGTCCGCTTACTCAGCTTCGAGGATTGTTCATAGAAAACCTGTTCAGTGGACTGACACAGATAAAATCCTCCTTTTCCCCTTTGTACAGGGCGGACAAGATCTTCACCAGATCAGCGACCGATCCCGGCCCCTTACGGCCATGACGGGTGGCATCATCCTCCCCGTTGAAATCCCACACGGGGTGGCCCCTATACTGGAGCGGCTGCACCCCCCGCATAATGCATGTGGCCATGACCCCAATCATGGTCAATCCGGAATGAGCCAATAATCTTGTTCGGTCCATCAGGTACTGGATGTCCCTGTCATTCTCCCGTTGAGGGCTCCACGGACGCCAACTTAGGCGTTTCTTCATAGGAGCATTACTGAACTCCGGGAGGCCGATCCGAACTGGATCCGGTAGCGGGGCGTCTTCTATATAAAACCATTCCGAAGGCCAGTCTTCGGACGCCTTCTTCGGGGTTCCGGATAGATATCCGGTCCCGGCGATGCGCCATAGCTCGGCTCCGCCCACTTGATATATCGACCCCTCATGAGAACGGGGTATGAGGCAGAATAATCTCTTCCACAATGCAAAATGAGCCTCGATGCCCAGGAACAGCTCGCAAAGGGCCATGAAGCCCGCGATGTGCAGAATGGAGGCAGGCGTAAGGTGGTGTAGCTGGAGGCCGTAGAACTCCAGGAGCCCCTGGAGAAACGGATGTATCGGAAATCCGAGTCCTCTTATTAGATAAGAGACAAAGCATACCCGCTCTCCTTTGGAGGGATTGGGGACGCTCTCCGCCTGCTTTCCGCCCTTGTAGGTGGCGAGTCCGGCTCGAACCGGAACCATAAATGCTGGGGGAAGAAATCCCTCGGTTTGGAGCGTCACTAACTCACTATGCGTGACTGAGCATCTTCCCCAATCTCCTGGCTGAGGGCTGAGGGCTCGAGAGGAGGAGCCGCGTCGACTGTCCATGATGGAATGGATTTTTTTGTCAAAGGCGCTCTGGTGAGTGCTCGCAGAGGGAGGATGGTGTGATCCGGATCTAGATCCTCGTCTCCTTGTATAGGCAGCTCATTTGCGCGGCTAGGGGGTAAGTGTAAAAATACCCTGGCTTTTTGCATTCGTTTGACACGTGGAAGATGGCCATTATTGGGCGTAGAAGCCAAGGAGCGCATCATTTACAAGAAGCTGGACACTATTCAACACAGGATTTGGAGAAGAACCCGCCTTGCAATGCTGAAGACAATCAACACACCAGATTCATCATCATTGAAGCCTGGTTCGGGGGCTACTGAGGGAGTCCTGGACTAGGGGGTGTCCGGATAGCCGAACTATCATCTTTGGCCGGACTCCAAGACTATGAAGATACAAGATTGAAGACTCCATCCCGTGTCCGGATGGGACTTTCCTTGGCGTGGAAGGCAAGCTTGGCGATACGGATATGTAGATCTCCTACCATTGTAACCAACTCTGTGTAACCCTAGCCCTCTCTGGTGTCTATATAAACCAGAGGGTTTTAGTCCGTAGGACGAACAACAATCATACCATAGTCTAGCTTCTAGGGTTTCGCCTCCTTGATCTTGTGGTAGATCTACTCTTGTACTACCCATATCATCAATATTAATCAAGCAGGAGTAGGGTTTTACCTCCACCGAGAGGGCCCGAACCTGGGTAAAAACATCGTGTCCCTTGTCTCCTGTTACCATCTGCCTAGACGCACAGTTCGGGACCCCCTACCCGAGATCCGCCGGTTTTGACACCGACAAGTACCTTTTATCCAAATATAGCAATCCAAATTTCCAAATTAGTCGACAGCATGTTCAAAAAAACCCACCATCCTGGATAGAAAAGAGGATTCTAGGAACATACTGTGTGCATTTTAAAATCCTGTGTTAGGATGAGAAGGAACAAGTGTGGCGTCTCGCCGAGGGCGCAAAAACCTGCAGGGTCCTCGCACTTTGGGCACTGCAAATGAAACACACTAGATTTAGTAGGAAGAAAAATGCATCAACGGCGGTGGCTGCCGTCCTAGGATTACCCGCGACCAAGGGACTTGGATTTATCAGGGATGGATGAAGAATTCGTACTGGTTCTCCATGAGAAAACCCTATGCAATTGCCGAGAGGGGTTTTTTTTTGAACAAGCAGACGAGGGATTCAGTCATTCAGGCCTAGTGAAATATTGTCGCTTCGTCCGTCCAGCTTACTGCTAAAGCTGGAAAGGGGGGGGGGGTTGTGATTTGACGGCTCATTGGGCATTACTGCGGTGCTACGACCGGGGTGTGTCTACCATGCAGTTGTAAACTCTAATTTGTGCATATGGCACGTGGACCCCGTTGCCGGATGCCCCACATATCAGCGAAAGGAAGTAGAAAGACAGGAGTAACTAGTTACACATAAATATATTTTTGACATAGAGATACTCCATGTGTAAAGAAATATACAAATCTTCTATATCACAACTTTATACACAAGAAAATATAAGGGGGATATATATAACGTATATAATTATAAAAAACAGAGTTGTTTTTAACACAGTATAGACAAGTTGGTGATGATGGTGTGCCTGCCATCCTACAATATAGGCTGTCTGATTTTTATCTGACGGGTAGGAAGGAAACTATGGCAATTTTGCAAAAAGGTACCCACACACCTCTCCACATTTGCAAATAAGGCCTTCCCTCGTTCATCCTTTTCTCTCACGAGTTAAAATACTCATACAAATGCATCTTGATGTTACATGCAATGCACAGGAATTATGGGGGTTCAGCTGAGAATATAATACTCAGATAGGCTCACGGTTCTGGACTTTGGGCCGCAGGCCCACCCTGCATGTTTGGGGGGCCATGTGTTCTACCTCAGCGCTTTTGATATTGCAAGCGATCGGTACGACGCTGGTTTTAGATGCTGTCTCAAGGCGAATACACAAAATTGAATAAAGCACGGCAGCTGTTGGAATGAAATCGAACGACAGTTCCTAACCAGCAATGAGACACTACTGGAATCCATTTCTTTGCCGTCCGCCATGGCGGATGGAAAAGGCATGGATCATGGATGGCAAACTCCTTTGTTGTCCTCCAGCAGACGGCAAACCGTCCGTCTGTACACGTGCCAGCAAAGGCCTTCTTTGTCGTCCGCTTCCTGGAAATGGACGGTAAAGGATTGTGCCGTCCGCCGTTGGTGGCCACCAGACGACAACGATTGTGGACGGCAGTGAGGTGGGATGAGAGCCGTTAGTGGTTAACGGCGTGCTTTGCCGTCAGCCAGCAGACGACAAAGAGGCTATGGTCTTTGCCGTCCGCTGGCAGACGGCAAAGTGCTCAAACATGTCAGTCCCAGGAATCACAGGTATCTGCCATGTGGCATGTTTGCCGTCAGCTAGCTGAAGGCAAAGAGCCTGTACAGCCCTGTTTTTAATTTAATTCATTCAATTTGACAACAATTCACAAATATACACAGATATACATATATACACAACAAGCATATCCAACACACAAGTTTCATCATATATACATACATAACCAACACATATATAGTTCTATGCATCCTTACATATTACAAAAGTTTCATATTGTTCATCCAACACCGTTATCCATCCATCCATATATAACAAGTTCCAACCATGCAAGTTCATTGATACAAAATAAAATCACAAATGGAAAAGAAGCACTCCATCCATGCAAGCTTCCGTGAATTAAATCAAATCCGCAAAATGATAAATAAGATGTTAGAAGAAGAAGAAAATGAAGAAGAAGACTATAAGAAGTAAGCATACTTAAGTAAAATGGAGCTAACCTAGAAGAAAATGAAGAAGAAGAAGAAGAAGAAGACTAGAAGAATACTAGAAGAATAAAAAGAAGGAGACTATAAGCTTACTATGTAAACTTGGTAATTTTGTGCTAACATAAGTAATTTGGGAGCTAACCTATAGGAAACTAAGCATATTAGAGATAACTTAGCATATTAGAGCCAACTTAGGTAAAATGGAGCCAACCTAGCTAATTATGCCATCTTTGAGTGAACTAAGCATATTAGAGCTAACATATGTAACTAAGCATACTAGAGATAACATAGGTAACTAAGCATATTAGAGCTAACTTATGTCATTTCGAAGGAAAAAAAGCTAAGTATATATATATACATATATATATATATATCATTTTGGAGATCTGACATACCTGACATAGTTCAGTTCTCATTGTTCTTCTCCTTCTCCTTACTCAGCCTGATGCGCCAAGAGCGGCGAGGTGGTGGAGGCAGTGGGATGTAGTCTTTTACCACAATTGGCGTGGTCATGTCACCCAGCTGTGGGATCGCCAGCGCCACCACCAACACGAGGTCATTGTCAGGCACCACCACCATCGCGAGGCCATCTTCAGGCAGGACATGCATGACCATCGCTAGGTCATCCTCAGCCAGCACCAACTCTTGCCCATGGTCAGCCACCACCATCTCTTGCCCTTGGTCAGCCACCACCATCGCTAGGTCATCCTCAGCCTGATGCCCACTCCGCTCCTCTTCTTCCCCGCCACTCCAATCCGGATCATCCTCCTTCCTGTCTTTGCTGCAGCCAGAATCGCTGCTGCTTTGGTTGTAGCCAGTGTCGCTGCTGCTTTGGCTGTAGCCAGTGTTGCTGCTGCTGCTCCCATTGCCTGTCCAAATGCAACAATGACCGTTAACAATCGATGCGAGACAAAGCCAAATGTAGAGGAATAAGAAGAGGCAGAATGTACTGGCATCATCGTCGTCAGCGTAGAGCATGCGACACATAGTCGCGTTGAACACCTTCATGATGAGCATGGTGGCGTCGTTGTCGTACCTAAAGAGAAGGAAGTACCCCAGCCGTAGGTCGTAGGCACGGTAGAACTTCTCCCAGCCACGACACAAGTACATGTGGCCCTCCTTGATCACCAACTCCACATCCCACAGCCTGCGAAACCCGCTGTCGACCTATCGCAGCTTCACATTATTTGGTGGATCTTCACCCAGCATGTTCATAAAAGTGTTAGGCAACCTCTGCAGTTTGGGACAATGAGTGATGTAGCAAACAACAGAGTTATCATAATGATATGGGTGAAGGGGAGATATCTCCTTTTATATACCTACCCCATGGATGATACTGAAGTCCCAAGTATGATACTGAAGAACTCGGAAGCATCCAACTCGTATTGCGGTGTGGCAGAGCAGAGTCTGCGGTGGTGGCTTCCCCCCATCTCTGATAAGCAGCAGAAGAGACCAATTAGTACCCTTACAGCATTATCATACAACATTATAACATAAGAAATTTTGAGTAGAAAACAATCAACTACACCAAGTAATCATTTCTCATACAAAAAACAATGCACTTGTGGACATATGATGGCTCTAGTTGAATTTATTAGTAGCACTAGTCGTCAAAAATGTTGACTTTAGTTGAATTTCATATAATAACTAATTTAACTTCTTCCGGTCAGCAAACTAGGCAACTAGCTAGCAGTATAAAAACATTCAACTAAAGAAAAGAAAGAAACTGCAAAACGTGGCAGAACCCTAAATAAGAAAGTATGAAAACGTGTATTTTTCTTCTTCTTCCCCTCTTCTTCTTTTTTCCTCTTTTTCCTTTTCTTCTTCTTCTTCTTCTTCTTCTTCTTCTTCTTCCTCTTCTTCTTCTTCTTCTTCTTCTTCTTCTTCTTCTTCTTCTTCTTCTTCTTCTTCTTCTTCTTCTTTTTCCTCTTCTT
>NC_057807.1:6837360-6838930 GCF_018294505.1 Triticum aestivum
GTTCTTGTTCTTGTTCTTCTTCATTCTTCTTCTTCTTTTATTTCTTCTTCTCCCTCCTCCTCTTCCTCCCTCCTCGTCCTCCTTCTACTCTTCTTCTTCTTCTAAACTAAAACCCAAACAAATCTAAAATAAACTAAACTAAAAATAAAAATGAAACTAAAATGAAACCAAAACTAAAGTAAAACTATAACTAAAATAGAAACAAAATTAACTTAAGAAATCAAAAATACACTAAACTAAAAAAGGGGGGAAAGATTACTCACAGGTGGGCGGGGCGGCCGGCGGAGGGGGAGGCCGCGGCGGCTACCCGTGGAGGGGGAGGCCGCGACGGGTGGGGACGGCGGCGACCCCATGGAGGGGGGTCGCGGCTGCTGGGGGCGGTGGCCCTGTGACGCCTAGATAATTAAGCTACAATGATCCCACGCTAATGATGCCAGATCACCTCGGTTACTGCTGCTAATCTCGCGTTAGTTTGAAACCGGTTCGAGTCCAAATTAAAAATCAAACAAACAATAAAAGTTTTCAAACCTTAAGACAAAAATGTTCGGACAGAGCCAAATAATGCATAAGTAAAATGGTGGAAAAACCAACCTCTTTGAAATTGTTTGATTGTCCTAAAGTATATAAAATAGTAGTAAAACAATTAATCAAATGCTTTTTACAATTAATAAATTATTAAACTATTCTATCTAGTTGCCCAAACTTATGTGGTCGTAGTATAACTATTTAGACTAAGTTAGGAACTACTTTTGTAAGTCAAATATCTAAAATAAAAGTGAAACTAAAAGTAACAGAAAAGAAATAAAGAAAAATAACAAGGGGAAAATAAAACAAACAAAAGGAGAAAACCTCCCCTCCCGTTGGGCCCCGGCCCAGCTGGCCGACCGGCCGGCCCAGCCGCCCCCCCATCTCTGGCCTACAAGGCCACTACCCCCCAGAAACCCTAACCCGTTGCCCCCGTCGTCCCACTCCCCCCACCTTTCCCCTCGTCCCCTCACCCGCCGCCACCACACGCAACACACGCACACACACTCATGCACGCATCGTGCCTGGGGGAGGGGCGCCCCTGCTCGATCCCCTCCTCCCGCACGGCCGCGCCCAATCGCTCGTCGCCCCGGTCCCTTCGCCCCCGCCGCTGTGCGCCGTCGCCGGATCACCAGCGCCACCTCGCCCCGACGTCGCCCTGCCACCTCGTTGCCATCCTCCTCGCGGCCCCGTCGCCTCTCCCTCGTGGCCAGACGCCTACTCAACGTCGTCGACATTGCCGCCACCTCGCGCCGTCGTCGGAGCCCGCTGGACCGCCTCCTCAACCCCGTCTCCGCCTTCCTCGCCGGTCGTCCCCGTCCACCTCCTCGTCCCCCCGCTGCCCGAACCCCTGCAACACCCCCGTGAGCACGCGCCCTCCTCCTCTCCCCTCTTCCCCTGTCACCGTGCGCCCGAGCCATTCCCCGCCGTCACCTCGCCGTACACGGCTGCCCGACCGCGCCCTGCGCGATGCAACTTCCCGCTCGGCCGCGGCGCCCCGCCCGCGCGGCCCAGCTTCGCTCGTCGTTGCGCTGCTCGCCTCTGG
>NC_057807.1:6839314-6840149 GCF_018294505.1 Triticum aestivum
CCTCTGGCGCCCCGCGCACATGCCATCGCGCCTCCCCTCAGCTCCGGCCGGCCTCACCGCGCCGCCCTGCACCGGCCACGGTCGCCGGTGCCGGACCACACGCCGTCCCCTTTCCCCCTGTCCGCGCGCTAAGGCGCCCGGCGCACGCGCCTGCACGACCAGGGCGAAGCCCCGTTAGCCCAGTGCCCGCGCCCGTTAAGGCCTTGACTCTATGACACGAGGGGCCCACAGCCCCAGAAAAAAAAAGTAATAAAAATAAATAAATAAAAATGTTAATTAATTAATTAACTAAATTAATTAACTTAATTAATTCTCTTTAGACTAACCTAATCACTAGTTAAACTAATTAAACATGTTTAGTTATCCTTAGACAATGACATGTGGGACCGAGTGGTCTGTTGACTAGTCAAAGTCCACAGTTGACCGTTGATGTCATGCTGACATCATGATGACGTGATAAAATGATTTTCGGTTTAATTAATTCTGTTAATTCTAAAAATGACATAAAACTTTAAAAATTAATATAAGATAATCCGTAACTCGGATGAAAATACTTTGTACATGAAAGTTGCTCAGAACGACGAGACGAATCCAGATACGCAACCCGTTCGTCCGCCACACATCCCTAGCATAGCAAACACGCAACTTTCCCGTCCGGTTCATCTGTCCGAAAACACGAAACACCGGGAATACTTTCCCGGATGTTTTCCCCCCTTCACCGGTATCACCTACTACCGCGTTAGGGCACACCGAACATCGCGTATTGTCTTGTTACGCTTTGTGATGCTTTGATTGCTCTGTTATTTATTGTGTTCCCTCTCCGTTACTTCTTTCC
>NC_057807.1:6840878-6848680 GCF_018294505.1 Triticum aestivum
TGGGCCTGGCCCTGTTCGGCGTTCGCGGATATTTAACACGCTTAACGAGATCTTGGTATTTGATCTGAGTTGGCTACGAGCCTATACGCACTAACCATCTACGTGGGAGTAGTTATGGGTATCCCGGCGTCGTGGTATCAGCCGAAGCACTTCAGACGTCAGCGACGGAGCGGCGCGCGCCGAATTGGACTGGAACGCCACTAGGCTAGGTCTGCTTTCGGCCGCCCACGCAACGTGCAGGTGTGCTCAGGGCGATGGGCCCAGACCCCTGCGCGCTTAGGTTTAGACCGGCGTGCTGGCCTCTCTGTTGTGCCTAGGTGGGGCTGCGACGTGTTGATCTTCCGCGGCCGGGCATGACCCAGGAAAGTGTGTCCGGCCAAATGGGATCAAGCGTGTTGGGTAAGTTGGTGCACCCCTGCAGGGAAGTTAATCTATTCGAATAGCCGTGATCTTCGGTAACATGACGACTTGGAGTTGTACCTTGACCTTATGACAACTAGAACCGGATACTTAATAAAACACACCCTTCCAAGTTCCACAGACAACCCGGTGATCGCTTTTCCACAGGGCAACAAGGGGAGGATCGCCGGGTAGGTTTATGCTATGCGATGCTACTGGAGATGCTACTGGAGATGCTACTTGGAGATGCTACTTGGAGGACTTCAATCTACTCTCTTCTACATGCTGCAAGACGGAGGCTGCCAGAAGCGTAGTCTTCGACAGGATTAGCTATCCCCCTCTTATTCTGGCATTCTGCAGTTCAGTCCACCGATATGACCCTTTACACATATACCCATGCATATGTAGTGTAGCTCCTTGCTTGCGAGTACTTTGGATGAGTACTCACGGTTGCTTTTCTCCCTCTTTTCCCCTTTCCCTTCTACCTGGTTGTCGCAACCAGATGCTGGAGTCCAGGAGCCAGACGCCACCGTCGACGACGACCCCTACTACACCGGAGGTGCCTACTACTATGTGCAGCCCGCTGACGACGACCAGGAGTAGTTAGGAGGATCCCAGGCAGGAGGCCTGCGCCTCTTTCGATCTATATCCCAGTTTGTGCTAGCCATCTTATGGCAACTTGTTTAACTTATGTCTGTACTCAGATATTGTTGCTTCCGCTGACTCGTCTATGATCGAGCACTTGTATTCGAGCCCTCGAGGCCCCTGGCTTGTATTATGATGCTTGTATGACTTATTTATGTTTTAGAGTTGTGTTGTGATATCTTCCCGTGAGTCCCTGATCTTGATCATACACATTTGCGTGCATGATTAGTGTACGATTGAATCGGGGGCGTCACAAGTTGGTATCAGAGCCGACTGCCTGTAGGAATCCCCCTTCCACACTCCTTGGCCGAAGTCGAGTCTAGACGTTGCAAAAACTTTTACTAACATGGCTGTGTGTCCTACGGGCACACGTCGCCATTTGGTGGTAGTAGGATCTTTTACTCCTCGACCTTTACTCTGGGATTCTGAACTCTCTTCTATTCGGGTTAAACGATTTTTACTAAAATCTAACTTTAGGTTCTCGAAAATACTTTCTCCCGGAGAGGCCCTTCGGTCCAGATGATCACCGACTGCACCAGAAGATTTCGGAGATACTCTTTGATATTCTCTCGAGACCTTGTTCCTATTGCTTTTGCAATTCCCGACCACCGATAAACCCTTATGGATAACTACTTACACTTGCCATTCATATGATCATCCCCCATTGATCTTGTTATTACAAGATACCCCGAAGTTTTCTCTATTGTTCCGAGAATACTTTGTGCCTACTGCCTAGCAGTTCTTTGCCACACGAATACCCCTTCAAATAAATCCTCGCACTTGTCGAGTATCCGCTCATCCCCATTTGTTCTTGTGTTTCACAAAAGTCTTCGAAATGCTATTCGATCCTCCAAAAAACAAAATCCTTAGCAGCTTATTGCTCTACAAATACTTGTCTGCTTACATTATGGATGCTCCCATATCACTAGCAATATTCACTAGTATCTTTTGACACCGTCATTTTGATCCTATTGCTTGTGTGCGAATGCACACAATCATCGATCAACCCTTCTAAATTATCTTTTCGGCTCAGACGTCATTTTGAACATGAGCTGGTTCTCAACCAAACTATTTGTCATCAATTGTGCCTCTGGTCTATCCAACTTATCCATCCTTGATCAGAGCGTCTGCTTCTGATCCTTTGTTTTGGAAATCATAATTCCTTTGTTATCTAAGCATCGAATTATTTAGATGTTCCATAATATGATGTCCGTGCGTTCTTTCTTCCTCTGATTGAGTACCGATACTCACACTAGCTCCGTTGTGGATCGCCCGATCCATTATTGGATTTTATCCGACAGTGTCCTTCATATTCAATCACCTTGTGAGTTCTTCCCCTGATACATAGTGCCTCCGGTAAATTGTATCATCTGCTTGGCCAACCATGCTCTACTTTCGAGCTGGTGGTATTTACTATTGAAGTTTGTGGTATATGTTCGTAAGATGCCCTGATGGGTTGAACCTATGCCTTCCTTACTATGTGTGAACTCGGAAGTTTTCACGGGTCATACTCATCTGGTATTTCACCAGGTAAAACTTTCAACACTAATGCCTTTATCAAAGCGAGGAGTGAATGGAAGGTTATACATTGAAGAAGTGGGAGTCGACCTTGAACTTTGTGTTCATGCCCATGGACACGATGTAGATCCTATCCAGGAAGCTTCTTGTAATAATAGCTATTTCCTTGATATAATATCCTTTGGTTTCGTTGAATTGATCCTTTGCAATCATGGTTCCGACCATATGTTCTTCTTTGATCCAATTCCCGGGCAAGTTTAAGCGCTTGTCTTCTGTGGATCAATACCCCAGTCCAACCCTTACTTTGACCTACCGTCGAGTATTACCCCCCTGGTATCTCGAGATTATCACAAAACTTCATAACTTCTTATGAGTTCTCCATCAAGTGCTACCTTCCCACTGATTCCAATTTTTCACGGGCTCTGAGTTATTAAGCACTCATAGACACCGATAACTGAACCGAGTCCGCACTACGGTTCAACAACTCTACAGTAAGCTTCTATAAGTACGAGTTTGTACCCGATCACGCCATTTCTAGCCTGTTTGGCTATATCGTTGTCGTGATGATTCTAACTGTGCTACCTGGTCCTTCTTCCCAGAGCAGAATTTTTTGACGATGAGCTAAGCTTACGTCGATCTTTCCTCATCATATCATTTCGCTTTGGACAGCAAGCTTGCTTTGGAGTTTGTGTCGTACCCTCGGTTCCATGAACCTTTCGCTTCATCATTCCTTTGACTTGATGTCATCGTCGATCTATTACATCTTCGTGGAGCCTCTCGACAAAATTTGTCGTGATCATCATCAACATCTTGACTCCTCCCTGGAATCAATTGAATTCATGATGAAAAATACCATCCTTGCCCTTGATGATTTGTGTTGTCATCGACCATTTTAATGCCTCCCCTCCAACACAAACTTGTTCATGTTCTGTGTTATACCTTGAGTTCCTTGCTATCCAGCCTTTGTTCGTAATTACCTTGGAGTATTACCATCTCTTTTGTCAAGAATGTGGTGAGAATTTCACCACCTCTTAAGAATTCTTGATATAATAATACTTCTCGCCATCTCCGTTCATTCCTTGGACCCCGTATTTGTTTTTTTACTGGAATACCGACAATTGAGCTATGACGTGTGAATTCAAAACTTCTAGCAACCCTATTGCTTTGGAGTGAATGGGCGATAGTTTCATTCTAAGTCTTCCGATAATTGAATCACCATTCTAACATTGGTCGTGCAACCCAGCCCATATTTCGGGTGCACCTTTCAACCAATGTTTAATTATGTATGTTTTTCTCGAGCATACCTCACTATATCATTTAATCTGACAAAGGTTATCTCCTTGTTCAGATAATCATGGAAATCCTTTTTTTTAATCCCAATGGAAAGTCGCTGAGTCCATCAGCCACCTCCTCACCCTCTCCTTGATTTAATGATGAACTCTTGTTTTGGAACTCTCTTCCATAGTTCGTTCCCCGAGAGTCTTACAATGTCACCTCGTTAATTTGTGTCGCACCTTTTCTTCTCAGGCATCCTGAGCCTGAGGTATCCCAACACCAATCAGATCTAAATCTCGGTCAGATATGATGGTTGGAACATATTTCCAAGAGTTATAACAATGGTCTTTATGTGACCCGGTAAGGTGATGTCGTGCCTAGCACACCTGGCCGGAGGCCCTATCGTTATAGTTTCCGTTTAACAAGGTTATCTATTCTTCCATGAGGATGTGGTTAGACTTATTCTATAAGTTGTTCCTGATGAATCCTTTGAGTATTAAAGTCTGAATTTTTTTAAAAGACCATGTCAATGCTATCTTGAAGCATGTCCATGGTACTCCGATTTTCAACAAAAACATTTGAAGCCCAATGCTAAATGTTTCCCGCTCGATTATCCAAACACCGCTGTATGGGTATGGTCATCAAATTCCTCTCCCGTTACCTAAATGGTTATCCACTCTATATCTTGTCATGGATATCTTGCTCTGCTTGTCCTTGGGAAGGATATGCCCCCGAAATGTGTTTAAACACATTTTTCCTTTCCATTGTTCTATTTAACCTGGTAATCACCTTTCCTTTCCTTTGGTTTGCTTAACCCTTCTTGTGATCTATATTATATAAGCAGTAGTAATCTTCTGCTTATGTAAAACACGTTAGAGTACAACCGTGCCAGTAAGACCCTGTTTCTACTGTTGATGACATTTCGGTAGCCACCGACGGACGGGAACTTTGCCTATTGGCCCGCCTCGTTCAACGAGCAGGAAAATGGTTCTCTTCATCCCTCGCCCCTGGTATCGATGTTGTTGCCGACATAACTGACAAGCTACCCTCTGACACGCCTTACTATCATGACCGTGCAAGATGTCGGCCCCCTTCCTACTTTCAACCACATGGTGGGCCCATAACCCACAGTTCCACAGGATCGAAACCTGACTCTCTTGTCCACCCCCTGTTCCCAAAGTTATTCCTCCCGCGTGGACTCGTATGTAATTCATGAGCCACCTTCCGATGAGATCATCAATTCTGGCATCGGAAACAATAATTATTCCGTTGCTTCAAACCCCTTTCACCTTCTGACTAGGCATTGAACGATTGCCTGGCTGCCTGAAACTTCTTGTTGGACCTTCCAACTTTACTCTCGATGTGTTCTATTTGTTCAACTCGAGAGGTACTCATATGCTCATTCATGGGTTAATCCCAGGTTATTACCTTTATAGCATTCTGTCGTTTCCAATCTACCCCGTGACCTATTCGTAAGTACGATGGAGTTTCCGAAGAAAGGATGCCGACTTCATCTTAATGACCTGAAGCAGAAAAATGAAGACATCAATGTATTGGATCGACCACTTCGAGAAGAGCAACTATGACCGAGAAGAATCGTTAGAATTTCGTAACCTATTCTTCCCCCTTACTCCCCTCCAAAATCTCGGGACGAGATTTCTTGTAGTGGAGGAGAATTGTGACGCCCAGATAATTAAGCTACAATGATCCCACGCTAATGATGCCAGATCACCTCGGTTACTGCTGCTAATCTCGCGTTAGTTTGAAACCGGTTCGAGTCCAAATTAAAAATCAAACAAACAATAAAAGTTTTCAAACCTTAAGACAAAAATGTTCGGAGAGAGCCAAATAAAGCATAAGTAAAATGGTGGAAAAACCAACCTCTTTGAAAGTGTTTGATTGTCCTAAAGTATATAAAATAGTAGTAAAACAATTAATCAAATGCTTTTTACAATTAATAAATTATTAAACTATTCTATCTAGTTGCCCAAACTTATGTGGTCGTAGTATAATTATTTAGACTAAGTTAGGAACTACTTTTGTAAGTCAAATATCTAAAATAAAAGTGAAACTAAAAGTAACAGAAAAGAAATAAAGAAAAATAACAAGGGGAAAATAAAACAAACAAAAGGAGAAAACCTCCCCTCCCGTTGGGCCCCGGCCCAGCTGGCCGACCGGCCGGCCCAGCCGCCCCCATATCTGGCCTACAAGGCCACTACCCCCCCAGAAACCCTAACCCGTTACCCCCGTCGTCCCACTCCCCCCACCTTTCCCCTCGTCCCCTCACCCGCCGCCACCACACGCAACACACGCACACACACTCATGCACGAATCGTGCCTGGGGGAGGGGCGCCCCTGTTCGATCCCCTCCTCCTGCACGGTCGCGCCCAATCGCTCGCCGCCCCGATCCCTTCGCCCCCGCCGCTGTGCGCCGTCGCCGGCTCACCAGCGCCACCTCGCCCCGACGTCGCCCTGCCACCTCGTTGCCATCCTCCTCGCGGCCCCGTCGCCTCTCCCTCGTGGCCAGATGCCTACTCAACGTCGTCGACATCGCCGTTACCTCGGCCGTCGTCGGAGCCCGCCGGACCGCCTCCTGAACCCCGTCTCCGCCTTCCTCGCCGGTCGTCCCCGTCCACCTCCTCGTCCCCCCGCTGCCCGAACCCCTGCAACACCCCTGTGAGCACGCGCCCTCCTCCTCTCCCCTCTTCCCCTGTCACCGTGCGCCCGAGCCGTTCCCCGCCGTCGCCTCGCCGTACACGGCTGCCCGACCGCGCCCTGCGCGATGCAACTTTCTACTCGACCGCGGCGCCCCGCCCGCGCGGCCCAGCTTCGCTCGTCGTTGCGCTGCTCACCTCTGGCGCCCCGCGCACATGCCATCGCGCCTCCCCTCAGCTCCGGCCGGCCTCGCCGCGCCGCCCTGCACCGGCCACGGTCGCCGGTGCCGGACCACACGCCGTCCGCTTTCCCCCTGTCTGCGCGCTAAGGCGCCCGGCGCACGCGCCTGCACGACCGGGGCGAAGCCCCGTTAGCCCAGTGCCCGCGCCCGTTAAGGCCTTGACTCTATGACACGAGGGGCCCACAGCCCCAGAAAAAAAGTAATAAAAATAAATAAATAAAAATGTTAATTAATTAATTAACTAAATTAATTAACTTAATTAATTCTGTTTAGACTAACCTAATCACTAGTTAAACTAATTAAACCTGTTTAGTTATCCTTAGACAATGACATGTGGGACCGAGTGGTCTGTTGACTAGTCAAAGTCCACAGTTGACCGTTGATGTCATGCTGACATCATGATGACGTGATAAAATGATTTTCAGTTTAATTAATTCTGTTAATTCTAAAAATGACATAAAACTTTAAAAATTAATATAAAATAATCCGTAACTCGGATGAAAATACTTTGTACATGAAAGTTGCTCAGAACGACGAGACGAATCCAGATACGAAACCCGTTCGTCCGCCACACATCCCTAGCATAGCAAACACGCAACTTTCCCGTCCGGTTCATCTGTCTGAAAACACGAAACACCGGGAATACTTTCCCGGATGTTTTCCCCCCTTCACCGGTATCACCTACTACCTTGTTAGGGCACACCGAACATCGCGTATTGTCTTGTTACGCTTTGTGATGCTTTAATTGCTCTGTTATTTATTGTGTTCCCTCTCCGTTACTTCTTTCCGATAGACCCCAAGACTGCCGGCGACCCCCAGTTCGACTACGGCGTTGACGACCCCTCTCTCTTGCCAGAGCAACCAGGCAAGCCCCCCCCCCCTTGGTCACCAGATATCGCCTATTCTCCTCTATACTGCTTGCATTAGAGTAGTGTAGCATGTTACTGCTTTCTGTTAATCCTATTCTGATGCATAGCCTGTCATTGTTGCTACAGTCATTGATACCTTACTCGCAATCCTACATGCTTAGCATAGGATGCTAGTATTTTTCATCTGTGGCCCTACATTC
>NC_057807.1:6848690-6849384 GCF_018294505.1 Triticum aestivum
CTATTCTCCTCTATACTGCTTGCATTAGAGTAGTGTAGCATGTTACTGCTTTCTGTTAATCCTATTCTGATGCATAGCCTGTCATTGTTGCTACAGTCATTGATACCTTACTCGCAATCCTACAAGCTTAGCATAGGATGCTAGTATTTTTCATCTGTGGCCCTACATTCTTGTCTGTCTGCTGTGCTATACTATCGGGCCGTGATCACTCGGGAGGCGATCACGGGTATATACTATATACGTTATACATGATACATGTGGTGACCAAAGACGGGTCGGCTGGTGGAGCACCCGCGAGTGGATCTTTGTGGCGGAGCGACAGGGCAGGTTGAGACCGCCTAGGAGAGAGGTGGGCCTGGCCCTGTTCGGCGTTCGCGGATATTTAACACGCTTAACGAGATCTTGGTATTTGATCTGAGTTGGCTACGAGCCTATACGCACTAACCATCTACGTGGGAGTAGTTATGGGTATCCCGGCGTCGTGGTATCAGCCGAAGCACTTCAGACGTCAGCGACGGAGCGGCGCGCGCCGAATTGGACTGGAACGCCACTAGGCTAGGTCTGCTTTCGGCCGCCCACGCAACGTGCAGGTGTGCTCAGGGCGATGGGCCCAGACCCCTGCGCGCTTAGGTTTAGACCGGCGTGCTGGCCTCTCTGTTGTGCCTAGGTGGGGCTGCGACGTGTTGATCTTCCG
>NC_057807.1:6849394-6851079 GCF_018294505.1 Triticum aestivum
GGTCACCAGATATCGCCTATTCTCCTCTATACTGCTTGCATTAGAGTAGTGTAGCATGTTACTGCTTTCTGTTAATCCTATTCTGATGCATAGCCTGTCATTGTTGCTACAGTCATTGATACCTTACTCGCAATCCTACATGCTTAGCATAGGATGCTAGTATTTTTCATCTGTGGCCCTACATTCTTGTCCGTCTGCTGTGCTATACTATCGGGTCGTGATCACTCGGGAGGTGATCACGGGTATATACTATATACGTTATACATGATACATGTGGTGACCAAAGACGGGTCGGCTGGTGGAGCACCCGCAAGTGGATGTTTGTGGCGGAGCGACAGGGCAGGTTGAGACCGCCTAGGAGAGAGGTGGGCCTGGCCCTGTTCGGCGTTCGTGGATATTTAACACGCTTAACGAGATCTTGGTATTTGATCTGAGTTGGCTACGAGCCTATACGCACTAACCATCTACGTGGGAGTAGTTATGGGTATCCCGGCGTCGTGGTATCAGCCGAAGCACTTCAGACGTCAGCGACGTAGCGGCGCGCGCCGAATTGGACTGGAACGCCACTAGACTAGGTCTGCTTTCGGCCGCCCACGCAACGTGCAGGTGTGCTCAGGGCGATGGGCCCAGACCCCTGCGCGCTTAGGTTTAGACCGGCGTGCTGGCCTCTCTGTTGTGCCTAGGTGGGGCTGCGACGTGTTGATCTTCCGCGGCCGGGCATGACCCAGGAAAGTGTGTCCGGCCAAATGGGATCAAGCGTGTTGGGTAAGTTGGTGCACCCCTGCAGGGAAGTTAATCTATTCGAATAGCCGTGATCTTCGGTAACAGGACGACTTGGAGTTGTACCTTGACCTTATGACAACTAGAACCGGATACTTAATAAAACACACCCTTCCAAGTTCCACAGACAACCCGGTGATCGCTTTTCCACAGGGCGACGAGGGGAGGATCGCCGGGTAGGTTTATGCTATGCGATGCTACTGGAGATGCTACTGGAGATGCTACTTGGAGATGCTACTTGGAGGACTTCAATCTACTCTCTTCTACATGCTGCAAGACGGAGGCTGCCAGAAGCGTAGTCTTCGACAGGATTAGCTATCCCCCTCTTATTCTGGCATTTTGCAGTTCAGTCCACCGATATGGCCCTTTACACATATACCCATGCATATGTAGTGTAGCTCCTTGCTTGCGAGTACTTTGGATGAGTACTCACGGTTGCTTTTCTCCCTCTTTTCCCCTTTCCCTTCTACCTGGTTGTCGCAACCAGATGCTGGAGTCCAGGAGCCAGACGCCACCGTCGACGACGACCCCTACTACACCGGAGGTGCCTACTACTACGTGCAGCCCGCTGACGACGACCAGGAGTAGTTAGGAGGATCCCAGGCAGGAGGCCTGCGCCTCTTTCGATCTATATCCCAGTTTGTGCTAGCCATCTTATGGCAACTTGTTTAACTTATGTCTGTACTCAGATATTGTTGCTTCCGCTGACTCGTCTATGATCGAGCACTTGTATTCGAGCCCTCGAGGCCCCTGTCTTGTATTATGATGCTCGTATGACTTATTTATGTTTTAGAGTTGTGTTGTGATATCTTCCCATGAGTCCCTGATCTTGATCGTACACATTTGCGTGCATGATTAGTGTACGATTGAATCAGGGGCGTCACAGGCCCATGGAGGGGGCGTCC
>NC_057807.1:6851603-6923123 GCF_018294505.1 Triticum aestivum
GGCGGGTGGTGGGGCGACGGGGCAAGAGGGCAGCGGGTGGTGGGTGCGGCGGTGGTCTCATCGGGGAGAGGTGCCCGGACAAAAAGAGAGAGAGAGGGAGGGGCAGGGTGGGGGCAGCTGTTAGTTAGGTTAATCCCTTTGCCGTCCGCCCCCTTTGCCATCCGCTAGCGGACGGCAAAGAGAGGGGCGTTAGTTTTTTTTAGATGCTCGTTAGTGGGGCCCACCTCCCTCTTTGCCGTCTGCCAGCTGACGGCAAAGAATCTTTGCCGTGAGCCAGCTGACGGCAACGAACTACGGCAAATAACTGGATTCCAGTAGTGAGAGTTGAAATTCTATCAATGATATACCATGTGATAAATAATATTGTCATACACTTGTTTCACCATGCCAGATTATTACATCAAAATCTCTCGGAGGATAGATCAGTTCGGCAGTTGCGTGCTGCTACTGAAGAATTTCAAAGTTGATTTGGACCAGCTCTCCTTGCCGAGAAAGTTCGATTTTGACATCATCCCCTACTGCAAGATATGATTTACATTTTAACCTTGACCATCCTTTAGCATCAATCATCATGCGACCATCCTTTGTACTTATGGTATATTGAGCAGGTTCATTCACACCTAGGCTGTGCATGGTAAGAGAAACTTGGCCGCGGTCGCCCGGATTGTTGAACGACTCCCTCGTTGCTCTAGGAATTCTCTGTTTGCAAACAAGAAGACATACCCAAACAGTTAGATGAATCATGTGAAACAACATGGAAAGAAAAAAGAACGAAGCACTTGGGCGGCCAATGCTTACCAAGAAGGTGGACATGTCAGTTTTTGTAAGGACTTTGGTATATGAAGTGCGAACTGCAGCCCAGTCTATTGCCGGTGCAACTGCTCGTTTGGTTGCCGCTGCACGGGCTGGAGCAGATGCAAGTGCAAGTGTTGGTGCAGGTGTCGAAGGCGCTGCTGCTGCCGGAGATGGTGCTCCTTGTAGAGATGGTGCCGGTGTCGGAGCAGGTGCCGGTGTCAATGCCTGATCCTCCGGTAGATCAGCCTGATCCGCTGACATGGTCGGTGCCCAATCCTCAACTGGATCAGACTGAGCTGCTACCGCTGTCAGTGCTAGAGCAACTGCCGGTGCTCAATCCGTTGCTGAAGGTGGTATCGATGTGCGAGACAGCGGCGATCGTGTCTGGTCTGCTATGATCAGCTTTCTAACTTGACTAGGATCCATGACCGTGATCCAGTTTTTTTCTTCATTTCTTTTAAACGCGAGAAGGACTAATTGTGGCATTTTTGTTAAACCAAACTGCAGTTCACCGTAGGGATTCAGCTTGTACTAAGACAACAGACTGATCCAATTTTTTCCAGTAATATAAGTGATGGACAGTGCCTTCGTTACTGACACAACATAAGAAGTGAAACCTGCAAAAATAGCCATCGCAAGCAAACCAAACGGTTTATTCTGTGATGAATGTCACATGGCAAAACCAGCATCGTAAAATTGCAGGAAAAGAAAGAAAACATGACATTAAATCAATAAGATTTAGACAGTAAATCTATAAGATTTACTTGATGTGACACGAGTGAATCCTTACCAGGAAACACTATGTTGATACTAAACAGAAGATTGATTGTCCAACTACGGGTGGCATGCAGGGGGGCCACCTACTCCCACAAGCAGGACAGTCCAAAGGTCGTGACAAATTGTATGGACCGAACATCCATGGGACTGGAAATCCTGGTGGGTGCGATAAACCCTGCAATGCATACAGATATTGGAGCTTAACCATAATTGATAAACCGTCCTCACAAAAAGATGATATGGATACCTCAAAATATACAGACTGAATTGAGTGGACAGACATTAGCATAGACTATTCTCAGGACTGACCACACACCAAAAGCGGCAGTACTAATAAACAATACAATGTTCACAAACACAAATCAAGTACTGAACAATAGTACTTACTACAAATAAGCAAAGTTGCACTAATTAAACTCTGCAGACTATTTCTTGCCACCGACCTACGGGATGAACCCCGCATAACTGACTAGGCCATGGACTTCATGAGAGATGTCTACATGCACCATCACCATCTCGTCAACCTTGGAGAACCTAACAGAGTGGTCTTTCCACTCATAAACATGATGATGAAAACAGGCCGCATCAGATTTATTGGGAATCTTTACAAGAACCACACCCTTCGTAATCCAAGGCATAGCCAGGAAATTGTTGTGGTCAAGTACAGCCTCGAGAACACGCCTAACAACAATGCTACAGGAAAACACTAGTTCAGGACACGTGGCGACAAGGACACAACAGCTGGATAGTTTAGCAGTAGAACTCATCCTCAGGTCTTCCAGTTCACACGGCATGACTTTGAGAACTTCATCTCCACCGCGGACCTGGTTCTAATTCAAACAGAAACCATATTTTATTACTACCTCCGTTCAGAAATATAAGATGATTTTCGATATTATACTCCATATAAGACTACATATACGCACATAAATGAGCGAACAAAGACACTAGAACATGTCTTCAAAGGCATGAGAGTAGAGGGATTACTTGCAATATCCATAACACAAGTTACTGAGACAAATATACCCTCTTCAAAGGTAGCATTGATGTTCATAAAGTACTCCCTCCGTCCCAAAATTCTTGTCTTAGATTTGTCTAGATACGGATGTATCAAGTCACATTTTTGTATTAGATACATCTGTATCTAGACAAATCTAAGATAAGAAATTTGGGACAGAGGGAGTAGTTGAAAGTAATCTATAAGAAATCAGTGTCAACCTCTCGCATGTTTTGGTCAAAAGAAGAATTTAGAACCATCATTTGGCACACAAAACTCACATGCAAGATCACCCAGAAAGTTGTACTACTAGTACTAGTACTGCATGTTAGATGAAAAAATACAATCAAGATCAAGAAAAAGATTGTCAAGAAGAGATATTACCTGGACTTGCTTAATGAGGGATCCCGGAGAGGGGGGCTTGGACAGGGCGATGGCTTTGAACTTGTCTGCGGTAGTCTCGGCGGGGTGCTTGCGCTTCTTCGTACCATGACCCTCGACGGTTTTGGCCAGAGCCATAGACATCACGTCGGCCGGTGCTCCAGCGTCCATCCAAGAGAGGAAGCTGAGAGAGAAGAGTGAAATGAGGAACGAGATGAGGGAGAAGCGAAGCGAGTGGGGGTTTTCTTCAAGAGAGGAAGCTGAGAGAGAAGAGTGAAATGATGGTTGCTTCGTCCGTCCAACTTACTGCTGGAAAGGAGGGGGTTTTGTGATTTGACGGCTCATTGGGCATTACTGCGGCGCTTCAATCGGGGTAATCTACCGTCACTCTACTACGGAGTAATTTAGTGCATGGCTGGTGGACCCCGATGCTGGTTGTCCCACACGTCGGTGAAAGTGAGTAATTTAGTGCATGGCTGGAGGAGGATCCGCACGGTAGAGCGTGTCCACTGTTTTTCTGAAGAAAAAAATGATTACAGCAAGCGTTTCCACTCTTACGACAAAGGAGTGCGAAACACGGCAGCCACTTGAGCATACATAGTGCTCCTACTACTAGGCATGTGCAGTGGTTCATACGTATGTACTACATAATCTTGTTGCTAGTAGTAAGATATGATGATAAAAAATGATGGTGTGCGCATGTCAACTATATGAACAGTAATGTAGTAATATAGTACCGCTTTTTCGACTTTCCGGTCGAGAATGAACGGTGAGATCAATGTTAACAGAACTAGGTCTACACGCACGGAGAGTACAGTGCTACAGTACTCCACGAAAAATGAACCATATGAAGCACGAATAGTGTTAGGCAGGGTGTATGAAGGGTGCACGGGATGGGAGCAAAAGTTCCCTTCTCGACCCACTTTTGGGTGTTTGGCACAGTGCATGAAGGGTGCATGAGTCCACACTAGTAGGTTAACACAAATACATGAAGAGGAAACAACTATATTGAGATGAGAATCCAACCAAACACACCCACACGCTTTGTGCTACAGTGACTGATCTGCACCATCTGAGTTTGATCCAACGGTCATGTTGCACCGAGACATGGACATGCCCATGCAGAGGGCGCCTAAATACCACCGAAGTCCCTCTGCTTCTCGAGGCGCACGACATTGGTGATACAGGGTGCAACCACCCGCAGAGCCTGCTCTCGGTCGACGGGAGCCAGCTCGTCAAAGATGGCATCCAATGGCACGAATGGATTCCGGTGACGGAGCCCTGAAAGGATTCGCCCGGCAACGGCGATGGCAGCCCGCAACCCCTCCTTGTCCAGCTCTGCCCCCACCAGCGCGCGGAGACGGCTCAGCTCCTCGGAGATATAGGTGAAGGAGACCAGGTCAGGAAGCCGCAGCTCGTTGAAGTCGACCGGGTGGTCGAACGGGTTTAGCCCGACGACCAGCATGGTCGCGCTGGCACGACGGTAGGCATCGTGCAGCCGCAACACGTGAGTGCCAACTTGGTTCACCAAGTGGCTGAGGCGATCCTAGACCTCGTCACGATCGGCCCGCTCGCGCTCCAGCCGGCTCCCCTGATGGCCTATCGTATCTCCCGCTTTCTGTAGCAATGCCGCCGACGCCTCGAGCATCTTTGTGGTGGACGCCTGCCGCTTTTCAAGCTCCGTGAACTACCGCACATAACGGAGGAGCATGGCACTCCTCTCCTCCTTGAGCTCACGGTGCTCCACGTCCTTGGCCCTGAGCTCCGCATCCTTGGCCTGGAGCTCCTGTGTCAGGCGCCTCACCTCGGACTCTGTGATCTGCTGCGCCGCCATGGCACCAGGTAGAAGCAATGGGGAGAGGAAGCAAAGGGGCGAAACGGCTGAAAGGCAATGCAATCTACGGGAAGGCGGAGGGAGCCAGCCGAGGACCGGGAATCTTTTGGTTTTCACCATGGTAAAACACCAGTCGATGACTTCTCACATCAAGGAGCAATGGGTTTTACACGCGGAGTCATCGTGACTAATTGCTGCCGCGCCTACTCCCGTCAATCAAAAAATTAAAAATCCTGCCGCGCCTTCTCCCGTCAATCAAAAAATTAAAAATCATGTCACACCCGAACACCGGAGCAACGCCGCGGTGGATATTTAAATTTACCTGCCGGAAAGTAGATAAAAAAGGGGTAAAAAAACAAACGTCGCAGCGGCCTAGCTAATCGGTCGAACTAGCCCAACTAGCTAGCCACCGTGCTTCACTGATGTACTCGGCGGGAAAGGTGGTCTTTCGTGATTTGACGACTCATTTACTTGCTTCAGCGCTACGACCGAGGAGGACCTAGAAAACACGCGGTAGGGCGTCCCACGTCAGGAAGAATATATGCGTGCACCACACGGGAGGACCCCGAAACCGCTTGGTAGGGTGTTCCACGTCTCGGCACGGAGGAAAAATGTGCGTGTAAAAATATACTATATCAGACGTAGTACCTATGGTTCGACCTTGGGACCCAGCCAGTCGGTCGAAAACACCCCACTAGCCACACAGCTTCAACATGCTAACGTGGCACGGAGGATAGGTATGGTTAGCTCTGTCTCGACCAGACACAACGTCTCTTGTTCTAGGCGATTCTTCTATTTTCCAAGCTTTTTTTAGTTGTAATAACACCACGGCAAGCTAGCGCCGCTCTTCATGTGTGCCCATGCAAAGGTTAGACAATGGAGAGAAGCGAGAGATCGCAGACCTGGGACCCACCAGTAAGTGAGTCAACGGTCATGCACATGTTGACGAGGCACTCCCTCTACTCTACTCAACGTAATACTGTATAAAATCAAGTTATGGGACAAAGCCAACAACCGTTGTTGTTTCAGGCTATTGACTTACGCTTTGTAGTCCAGGTTGCCAATTCGAATCTAGTCTTTTAGATTTGTTAGTTTTAGGTCCAAATTTGATTAATGACAAGTGGGACCCCCCGTGTGTCGTTCCGATATTTCAGTGTAGGATGGTTTTTTTGAACAAACACTTTGCACAGTTAGACAAGTAATGGCACGAGTTACACGTATTTTGCATGTTTACGAGCAAAAATGACAGCGGCATAGAATATCACATCCACCCCGCAGCTTAGATGCTATGGTGATACGAGTTTTTACACCGTTGGAAGTGAGATCCAATGGCTTGGGAGTAGTCTTTGTAATTATGCGCAATTTCCAAACTCTCCAAAGGTTTTTTTGCAAATAAAACATTCAGGCCTCGTGTGTGCCGCTGCATCTTGGATCCAACGGCTCCCTGTTGCTCATATTAGGTGCTCCCCGTAGCTTAATTACCCGCTACGGTGATATGATCATCTAGGTCGTATGATCAGTGATCAGATGGCACATGCGTAGTACTTGTACTTTCTGCGCAATTCCCAAACTCTCTCGGCCGTATATTGCAAAAACATTAAAACCTGCTACTGTGAGCTGTTAGATCTCCTTGAACTCGTATCACCATAGAATCTACAGTGCGGGAGCACCTCATATTCTCCCGTGCGAGAAAACTTAAGGTGCTCTCGCAGCTTGGATGCTACGGTGATACGAGCTTTGAGGTCGTTTGATCTGAGATCCAATGGCATCTGAGCAATCTTTGTGCTTGTAAGCAGTGGTCAAACTCTTTGGGGGCTTTTTTGCAAAAAAAACCATTCGAACAATCGAGGAGGTGTTGGGTCACAAATCCAATGGCTCCGAAGAGCTTGTATCACCAAAGCATCAAAGGTGTGGTACCACATGATATTCTTACATACAAGAGAATATGATGTCCTCCTTCATCTTAGATGCTACGGTGATACGAGCTTCGAGGTCGTTGGATATGGGATCCAAGGGCATCTGAGTAGTTTTTGTACAAATTGTGTGCAATTCTCAAACTCATCAAGGTTTCCTGTAAAAATATTAAGACATCATGTGAGCTGCTATATCTCAGATCTACAAGCTCCAAGCAACTCGTATCGGCATATAGCAACTAAGGTATGGGGGCACATGATATTCTCCCGGGGAGGAGGGGTGGGGTGCACAACCAATCGGTGGTTGGGAGGGTGGGGACAAATATAATCTAAGCAACCCTAAATAGAGCTTCACAGTTTTATCTAAGGTCGAGGGGTTGACCCCCGACAATCATAGCTCCGCCTAAACACAACATTTGCATGTACTGTAGTACTAGACTTAATATTCATGTTTCAGTTTCATGTTCATTTTAAATATTAAGTTGAGGACCATGCATGTCTTACATTTTACTCCCTTCGTTCCTAAATATTAGTCTTTTTAGAGATTTCAAATGGACTGGCACATATGGATGTATATAGTCATATTTTAGAGTGTAGATTCACTCATTTTGCTCCATATGTAGTCACTTGTTGAAATATATAAAAGACTAATATTTAGGAACAGAAGGAGTATTTTTTAATTCGTGTCATACACGCATGGTTTGGAAAAATAGATGCACTATACTTATTGGATTGTTATTGTGTTTGTGTGTGTGTGTGTGTGTCGGACGGACGTGTAGCACCCAACCACCCACCCCCTCCCTCCCTACCCCCTCCCACCCAAAAAAAGGACGACAACAAAATAAGTTCGCGCTTCCACATTTCAGATTGAAATATCTGGCGGCCCCAATTCCAGCCCTGCAAAATCTCCCTTCTCCACCATCCCCTTCCGCGCCCAGATTGCTCAAATCCCTAATTCACCACCAACCCAAGCAAAGTTCGAATCGCCCCTCGTCTCATCTCTTTACCCACCTCTGTGTCGGACGACAACGACGAAGATGACGACCGCGCTTCACCACCGCACCGGAGCTACCTCATCTACACCCTCGTCCAGCGCACCAGGTGGTCCATCGACAACGTCGGCCGCCGCAACCGACGTGCCTCATAGACACCGACTTCCACCGCATCAGGTGCACTTCACCGACGCCGTCTCCCAGCTCACCAGGGCTACTTCACCGAGCACATCATCGCACCTCTGCCCCCGAGGCCGTTGGGGCTTCACCAATGGTCTCGTCCACCGCATCATAGCGCTCCGCTGCCACTCAAGATCTGCATCCATGCGCGGCCAGCCAACACCAGCGCATCACCCTCAATGGCTCTGAAGTGACCCGCACTGTAGCTAGGCGAGCATGCCCAAACTCCGGCCCGAACTAGGTATCCACACATCACTCCCTTGTGCACTGTTCCGAAAATGTTTGGATATCTTTCACTTCTCTCTTAGCTTACACGCCTATGCAACTCTAACTTTAAGTCTTATTTCTTCTGCAGGTATCATCTAAAACAAGCAAACCCATTTTTTAGCGAAGCATGACGGCACTACGGGATCTGGTACACACCCTGCACACCCATATAACCTTGTAAGTATCTGTCCTCCGGTACAATAGCAAGGTCAATTCCTCTTATTTGATCAACCATTCGCCGTCTCAAAAATGCAGAGGGGGTTGCAAGGAGCACAAGGCCTGCACATCCAAGCAAGTGGTAACATGGACTTGTACATGGAACATCCCAAGTGCAAGCAGAGCTGCAGTGAGCCTATACAACGAGTTAGCGTAAGTCCCTGCATTTCATTTAATTCGTACTGGCATTCGTGTATGATTTGTGTGTACTGGCGGATCCATGAATTCAAGTTACCAGGGGCAAACATTTAACTTAAAAAATACGAAGGCACTTGCACTCCGGAAATCAACATAACTTGAGAAATGTGAAGCTACATGCACTTTGAAAACTAGCTAATGATCCATAGTAGTTCAGATTATAAACACTAAATGATGCAAGCACCAAAAAACACAAAATGCAACATGGTGTATGCTACGTCTTGAGCTCGCGTTGGTTTTCCTTGAAGAGGAAAGGGTGATGCAGCAATAGTAGCGTAAGTATTTCCCTCAGTTTTTGAGAACCAATGTATCAATCCAGTAGGAGGCTCCTCAAAAGTCCCACGCACCTACACAAACAAATAAAGAACTCGCAACCAACGAAATAAAGGGGTTGTCAATCCCTTCACGGCCACTTGCGAAAGTGAGATCTGATAGAGATAGTATGATAATATAAATATATTTTTGGTATTTTATAATATAGATAGGAAAAGTAAAGATGCAAATAAAAGTAGATTGAAAGCTTATATGATAAAAGATAGACCCGGGGGCCATAGGTTTCACTAGTGGCTTCTCTCAAGATAGCATAAGTATTACGGTGGGTGAACAAATTACTGTCGAGCAATTGATAGAAAAACGAATAATTATGAGATTTTCTAGGCATGATCATGTATATAGGCATCACGTCCGTGACAAGTAGACCGACTCCTGCCTACATCTACTACTATTAGTCCACACATCGACCGCTATCCAGCATGCATCTAGAGTATTAAGTTCATAAAGAATAGAGTAACGCATTAAGAAAGATGACATGATGTAGAGGGATAAACTCATGCAATATGATATAAACCCCATCTTTCTATCCTCGATGGCAACAATACAATACGTGCCTTGCTGCCCCTGCTGTCACTGGGAAAGGACACCGCAAGATTGAACCCAAAGCTAAGCACTTCCCCCATTGCAAGAAAGATCAATCTAGTAGGCCAAACCAAACTGATAATTCGAAGAGACTTGCAAAGATAACTTAATCACACATAAAAGAATTCAGAGGAGATTCAAATATTTCTCATAGCTAAACTTGATCATAAACCCACAATTCATTGGATCTCGACAAACACACTGCAAAAAGAGTTACATCGAATAGATCTCCAAGAAGATCAAGGAGAACATGGTATTGAGATCCAAAAAGAGAGAAGAAGCCATCTAGCTAATAACTATGGACCCGAAGGTCTGTGGTAAACTACTCACAACTCATCGGAGAGGCTATGGTGTTGATGTAGAAGCCCTCCATGTTCGATTCCCCCTCCGGCGGAGCACCGACGAAGGCTCCAAGATGGGATCTCGCGGATACAGAAGGTTACGGTGGTGGAAATAGTTTTTCATGGTCGCCTTTGATGTTCTCAGGGTATGTGGGTATATATAGGAGGAAGAAGTAGGTTGGTGGACGCCCGAGGGGCCCACGAGATAGGGGGCGCGCCCAGTAGGGGGGCGCGCCCTCCACCCTCATGGCCGCCTCGACTGCTTCTTGACTTGCACTCCAAGTCCTCTGGATCACGTTTGTTCCAAAAATCACGCTCCTTAAGGTTTCATTCCGTTTGGACTCCATTTGATATTCCTTTTCTTCGAAATACTGAAATAGGCAAAAAACAGCAATACGGGCTGGGCCTCCGGTTAGTAGGTTAGTCCCAAAAATGTTATAAAAGTGTAAAGTAAAGCCCATAAACATCCAAAAAGATTAATATAATAGCATGGAACAATCAAAAATTATAGATACGTTAGAGACGTATCAAGCATCCCCAAGCTTAATTCATGCTCGTCCTCGAGTAGGTAAATGATAAAAACAGAATTTTTGATGTGGAATGCTACCTAGCATAATTCTCAATGTAATTTTCTTTATTGTGGCGTGAATGTTCAGATCCAAATGATTCAAAATAAAAGTTCATATTGACATAAGAAATAGAAATACTTCAAGCATACTAATCAAAGTAATCATGTCTTCTCAAAATAACATGGCTAAAGAAAGTTCATCCCTACAAAATCATATAGTTAGGCTATGCTTCATTTTCATCACACAAAATACTCCCATCAAGAACAACCCCGGTTTCAGCCAAGCAATTGGTTCATACTTTTTAACGCGCTTCAACCTTTTTCAACTCTCACGCAATACATGAGCGTGAGCCATGGATATAGCACTATGGGTGGAATAGAATATGATGATGGAGGTTGTGTGGAGAAGACAAAAAAAGGAGAAAGTCTCACATTGACGATGCTAATCAACGGGCTATGGAGATGCCCATAAATTGATGTCAACATGAGGAGTAGGGATTGCCATGCAATGGATGCACTAGAGCTATAAATATATGAAAGCTCAACAAAAGAAACTAGTGGGTGTGCATCCAACTTGCTTGCTCACGAAGACCTAGGGCATTTGAGGAAGCCCATCGTAGGAATATAAAAGCCAAGTTCTATAATGAAAAATTCCCACTAGTATATGAAAGTGACAACATATGAGACTCTCTATATGAAGAACATGGTGCTACTTTGAAGCACAAGTGTGGAAAAAGAGATAGTAACATTTCCCCCTTTTTATTTTCTTCTTTTTTTTCTTTCTCCTTTTTTTCTTTGGGCCTTTCTTTTTTTCTTGGCCTTTCTTTTTTTTCTTTTTGGCCTTTTTTTTATTTGGGGACAATGCTCTAATAATGATGATCATCACACTTTTATTTATTTACAACTCATGAATTACAACCCAAAACTAGAACAAGATATGACTCTATATGAATGCCTCCGGCGGTGTACTGGGATGGGCAATGAATCAAGAGTGACATGTATGAAAAATTATGCATCGTGGCTTTGCCACAAATACGATGTCAACTACATGATCATGCAAGGCAATATGACAATGATAATGTGTGTCATCATGATGAACGGAACGGTGGAAAGTTGCATGGCAATATATCTCGGAATGGCTATGGAAATGCCATAATAGGTAGGTATGGTGGCTGCTTTGAGGAAGATATAAGGAGGTTTATGTGTGATAGAGCGTATCGTATCACGGGGTTTGGACGCACCGGCGAAGTTTGCACCAACTCTCAAGGTGAGAAAGGGCAATGCACGGTACCGAAGAGGCTAGCAATGATGGAAAGGTAAAAGTGCGTATAATCCATGGACTCACATTAGTCATAAAGAACTCATATACTTATTGCAAAAGTTTTATTAGCCCTCGAAGCAAAGTACTACTGTGCATGCTCCTAGGGGGAGGTTGGTAGGAGTTAACCATCGCGCGCCCCCGACCTCTACTCAAAGGAAGGCAATCAAAAGAGCACCCTATGCAATAAACTTGTTACACAACTTTTACCATACGTGCATGCTACGGGACTTGCCAACTTCAACACAAGCATTCTTTAAATTCATAATCTCCCAACTAGCATGACTCTAATATCACTACCTCCATATCCTAAAACAAATTATCAAGTATCAAATTGATCATAGCATCCAATTCACTTCCTATGATAGTTTTTATTATACCCAACTTGGATGCTCATCATTCTAGGACCAATTTTATAACTATAGCAAATACCATGCTGTTCTAAGAGACTCTCAAAATAATATAAGTGAATCATGAGAGACTAACAATTTCTTCAAAATTAAGCCACCACCATGCTCTAAAATATATAAGTGAAGCACTAGAGCAAAAACTATCTAGCTCAACAGATATAAGTGAAGCACATAGAGTATTCTAATAAATTCCAATCAAGTGGGATTCTCCCAAAATGTGTGTACAGCAAGGATGATTGTGGAAAACTAAAAAGCAAATACTAATATCATACAAGACGCTCCAAGCAAAACACATATCATGTGGTGAATAAAAATATAGCTCCAAGTAAAGTTACCGATAAACGAAGACGAAAGTGGGGATCCCTTCCGGGGGCATCCCCAAGCTTAGGATTTTGGATATTCTTGAATATCTTGGGGTGCCTTGGGCATCCCCAAGTTTAGGCTCTTGCCACCCCTTATTCCATAGTCCATCAAATCTTTACCCAAAACTTGAAAACTTCACAACACAAAACTCAACAGGAAATCTCATAAGCTCTGTTAGTGCAAGAAAGCAAAACCACCACATAAGGTACTGTAACTAACTCATTATTTATTTATATTGGTGTTAAACCTACTGTATTCCAAGTTCTCTATGGTTCATACCACTTAATACTAGCCATAGATGCATCAAAATAAGCAAACAACACACGAAAAACAGAGTCTGTAAAAAACAGAACAGTCTGTAGAAATCTGTAACTCTAGAATACTTATGGAACACTAAAAATCCTAAAAAAAATAGGAAGTCCTGGTAAATTTGTCTATTGATCTACAGAAAAAAGAATCTACGCAAAAGCACGTTTCTGTGAATTAACAAAACTAATTTCGTGTGCGCAAAGTTTCTGTTTTTCAGCAGAATCAAATTAACTACACCGTAGGTTATCCTATAGGTTCTACTTGACACAAACACTAATTAAAACATAAAAACACATCTAAACAGAAGGTAGATGCAAAATTTATTATTAAACAGAAACAAAAATAAAAAACACAAATAAAATTGGGTTGCCTCCCAACTAGCGCTATCGTTTAACGCCCCTAGCTAGGCATAAAAGCGAGGATAAATCTAAGTAGTGCCATCTTTGGCACTCAATTCATAAGTAGCTCCCATGATAGATTCATAAGGTAATTTAACTTTCTTTATTGGAAAGTGATCCATGCCTTTCCTTAATGGAAATTGGAATCTAATATTCCCTTCCTTCATATCAATAATCGCACCAATCGTTCTATGGAAAGGTCTATCAAGAATAATAGGGCAAGAAAGATTGTAATCTATATCAAGAACGATAAAATCTACGGGAACCAAATTTCTATTTTCAACAATGAGAACATCATTGATCCTTCCCATTGGCTTTTCAATGGTGGAATCCGCAAGGTGCAAATTTAAAGAGCAATCATCAAGATCATGGAAACCTACAATATCACATAAAGTTTTCGGAGTCGTGGAAACACTAGCACCCAAATCACATAAAGCATAACACTCGTGATCTTGAATTTTAATCTTTATAGTAAGTTCCCACTCATCATTAAGTTTTGTAGGTATAGAAACTTCCAAATTAAGTTTTTCATCATAAGATTGCATCAAGGCATCAACAATATGTTTGGTAAAAGCTTTATTTTGACTATAAGCATGAGGAGAATTCACAACGGATTGCAACAAGAAAATACAAACTTCTAAATAACAATTATCATAATTAAATTCCTTGAAATCCAAGATAGCGGGTTCAATGCTATTTAAAGTCTTGACCTCTCCAATCCCACTTTTACCAAATTTAGCATCAAGATCTAAAAACTCTGAATCATTGGGACGCCTTTTAACTAAAGTTGACTCATCTCCAGTCCCGTCATTATTAAGATTCATATTGCAAAACAAAGATCTAATAGGGGACACATCAATACTTTAAGACCTTCATCATTATTTTCATGGAAACTAGAAGAACACGCCTTTACAAAGCAATCTTTCTTAGCACGCAATCTAGTGGTTCTTTCTTTGCACTCATCAATGGAAATTCTCATAGCTTTGAGAGACTCATTGATATCATGCTTAGGAGGAGTAGATCTAAGTTTCAAAGAATCAACATCAAGCGAGAGTCTATCAACGCTCCTAGCCAAATCATCAACTTTGAGCAATTTTTCTTCAAGCAAGGCATTGAAATTCTTTTGAGAGATCATAAATTCTTGAACACTATTCTCAAAATCAGGGGGAATCTTATTAAAATTACCATAAGAATTATTGTAGGAGTTTCCATAATTATTAGAGGAATTACTAGGGAACGGTCTAGGATTAAAGTTTCCTCTGTAAGCATTGTTTCCAAAATTATTCCTACCAACAAAATTCACATCCATAGATTCATTATTATTCTCAATCAAAGTAGACAAAGGCATATCATTGGGATCAATAGGAGCACCCTTAGTAACAAAAAATTTCATAAGTTCATCCATCTTTCCACTCAAAACATTAATTTCTTCTATAGCATGCACTTTTTTACTAGTAGATCTTTCGGCGTGCCATTGAGAATAATTAGCCATAATGTTATCAAGGAGTTTTGTAGCTTCTCCTAAGGTGATTTCCATAAACGTGCCTCCCGCGGCCAAATCTAAAAGATTTCTAGAAGCAAAATTCAATCCGGCATAAAAAAATTGTATGATCATCCATAAATTCAAACCATGAGTAGGGCAATTGCGAATCATCAATTTCATTCTTTCCCAAGATTGGGCAACATGCTCATGATCAAGTTGTTTAAAATTCATAATATCGTTCCTAAGAGTGATGCTTTTAGCGGGAGGAAAATACTTAGAGATAAAAGCATCTTTGCACTTATTCCATGAATCAATACTATTTTTAGGCAAAGACGAAAACCAAACTTTAGCACGATCTCTAAGTGAAAACCGAAATAACTTCAATTTAACAATATAATCATCCGTATCTTTCTTCTTTTGCATCTCACACAAATCAACAAGGTTGTTTAGATGGGTAGCGGCATCTTCACTAGGAAGGCCGGCGAATTGATCTTTCATAACAAGATTCAGCAAAGCAGTATTGATTTCACAAGACTCAACATCATGAAGAGGAGCAATCGGAGTACTAAGGAAATCATTATTATTGGTATTGGATAAATCACACAACTTGGTATTATCTTGCGCCATGGCGACAAGTAATCCAACACACAAGCAAACAAAAAGGCAAGCGAAAGAGAGAGGAGATTGGGAAAGAGGGGTGAATAAAAATGGCAAGGTGAAGCGGGGGAGAGGAAAACGAGAGGCAAATGGCAAATAATGTAAATGCGAGGGAAATGAGTTTGTGGTGGGTACTTGGTATTTCTTGACTTGAGCGAAGACCACCCCGGCAACGGCGCCAGAAATCCTTCTTGCTACGTCTTGAGCTTGCGTTGGTTTTCCTTGAAGAGGAAAGGGTGATGCAGCAATAGTAGCGTAAGTATTTTCCTCGGTTTTTGAGAACCAATGTATCAATCCAGTAGGAGGCTCCTCAAAAGTCCCACGCACCTACTCAAACAAAACAAGAACTCACAACCAACGCAATAAAGGGGTTGTCAATCCCTTCACGACCACTTGTGAAAGTGAGATCTGATAGAGATAGTATGATAAGATAAATATATTTTTGGTATTTTATAATATAGATAGGAAAAGTAAAGATGCAAATAAAAGTAGATTGAAAGCTTATATGAAAAAAGATAGACCCGGGGGACATAGGTTTCACTAGTGGCTTCTCTCAAGATAGCATAAGTATTACGGTGGGTGAACAAATTACTGTCGAGTAATTGATAGAAAAGCGAATAATTATGAGATTATCTAGGCATAATCATATATATAGGCATCACGTCCGTGACAAGTAGACCGACTCCTGCCTGCATCTACTACTATTACTCCACACATTGACCGCTATCCAGCATGCATCTAGAGTATTAAGTTCATAAAGAACAAAGTAATGCATTAAGAAAGATGACATGATGTAGAGGGATAAACGCATGCAATATGATATAAACCCCATCTTTTTATCCTCGATGGCAACAATACAATACTTGCCTTGCTGCCCCTGCTGTCACTGGGAAAGGACACCGGAAGATTGAACCCAAAGCTAAGCACTTCTCCCATTGTAAGAAAGATCAATCTAGGAGGCCAAACCAAATTGATAATTCGAAGAGACTTGTAAAGATAACTTAATCACACATAAAAGAATTCAGAGGAGATTCAAATATTTCTCATAGATAAACTTGATCATAAACCCACAATTTATCGGATCTCGACAAACACACCGCAAAAAGAGTTACATCGAATAGATCTCCAAGAAGATCAAGGAGAACATGGTATTGAGATCAAAAAAGAGAGAAGAAGTCATCTAGCTAATAACTATGGACCCGAAGGTCTGTGGTAAACTACTCACAACTCATCGGAGAGGCTATGGTGTTGATGTAGAAGCCCTCCGTGGTCGATTCCCCCTCCGACGGAGCACCAGCGAAGGCTCCAAGATGGGATCTCGCGGATACAGAAGGTTACGGTGGTGGAAATAGTTTTTCGTGGTCGCCTTTGATGTTCTCGGGGTACGTGGGTATATATAGGAGGAAGAAGTAGGTCGGTGGACGCCCGAGGGGCCCACAAGATAGGGGGCGCGCCCAGTAGGGGGGCGCACCCTCCACCCTCGTGGCCGCCTCGACTGCTTCTTGACTTGCACTCCAAGTCCTCTGGATCACGTTCGTTCCAAAAATCACGCTCCCAAAGGTTTCATTCTGTTTGGACTCCGTTTAATATTCCTTTTCTTCGAAATACTGAAATAGGCAAAAAAACAGCAATACGGGCTGGGCCTCCAGTTAGTAGGTTAGTCCCAAAAATGATATAAAAGTGTAAAGTAAAGCCCATAAACATCCAAAAAGAGTAATATAATAGCATGGAACAATAAAAAATTATAGATAGGTTGGAGACGTATCAGTGTACAAGGACTACAAACATGGTCTGTACCTTCTTGAATTATTCATTCTCTGGCTGAAAATGTCAAAGTGTAATTGCACGTATAACCAGTGCAGAAACTGCATATCAATATATCTATCCTGCACAATTATGCCAATAGTTTCAAACAACAGATTAGAAAAGTATTTATGCTATGTTGTCATGATACGGGGACTTTCTGGTAGATGGCCTCGACGTTTCCTCAAGCCATGAAAATGCACTATAATTTGCTTGTCATCAATGCCTGCAAATCTCTATGTCTCTCTCAACATAGCAGATCATCGTTAGACACTAAATCCTTCAATGGGAGCTTGCAAAATGCTTGCATTAGATCCCTCATTAGACACTATATGTTCATCACCAGGAGCATGTAAAATGTTTGCATCAAATCCTTCATTAGCAATCTGTTCATTAGACACTTCAGGCTCAAGAACAACATGAGCTTGTATGTTTGCACCGGAAACTTGATTAGATACATCAGATTTAGTCAGTTCACTATTGATTGGGGGAGTTATAAAATAAGTAGAAATTGGTTTCATTTTTTCATAGATTCCCTACATACAAGTAGTTTTACAACACCGTCAGGTTTAACTATTGGCCAAAAATTAAAGAGTTGAATTAGATATAATCAGGGATGTGATGTACCTGCTCATTGCGCATGCTACTCTTGCAAGCTGTGACTGTCCGTTTGCGCAAGCTCGATGCCATGCCCGTGTTGCCGCCGCTGCCTCCCACGCAGGCTACACCCAGGGTTGGATCGTCATTTTCTTGTCCTTCCATTCGCTTGAAGCCCGGCGACCGCCCTCCAACGAGGGCGCAAGGAAGTGTTGTGTCGGTCTGTCCAGCGGCGGCTAGGTTAGGAGTAAACCAGACTGGAGGCTGGAGCGAATGAATTGGGATTTTTCCCGTTGTCGATCGATATGGGAGGCGCTCGTTTGGGCTGCGAGCCTGCTATAGGGCATGCCTTGCACTTATGTTATTGGACCATCCAAATTGAAACATTTTTCTTCATTTTTTACATTGCCTGCTCGTGCGTTGGGATGAACAAAACTAGCCTGGGCCAACCTGGACAACTGAAACTAGGTGCACACTTTCCAGCCACCCGAGGCGGCCGCCCATACCAGCCCCTATGGTGGCGTCGCCCCTTTTTGCGTGTATGATTGGGGTAGTGAAAAATATTCCAGTGGCGCTTTTGATTTACCCACATAATGGTTGAATTGCTTGTTTCTATGAACTGAGTTGCCAATAATGTGAAGGATGCCAGTCTTTTCATCCTATTGTAGATTGCTTAGATCTCGATATGCCAAAAGTAATCACATGAAATATACAGTAAAAGCCAGTGTGATGTGTGTGGCTATAACTAGTCTGACTACACGTCCTCATATAACATATCAAGGACGAACCATCTTACCAGATTAACCATTCGACTGCCACTGATGAATTGCCAACTGCTGATGCTCTAGAGGCCAAACTAGTGGTAGAAAGAGATTTTGCTTCTGCACTTAGAGATGAAGTTGACATGTTGAGGAAACAAACAACACAATCACAAGCAGTACTCAAGACAACCATTAAATATTTGGTGGATTTCAAAACGAAGCAAGGTGAGACTGACCACATTGTTAAGGTCCTGAAGGAAAAAAGGAAATTAAATTCCCACTTGGTAAATCATAGGTGAAATGTTCTTTCCATCGTTGAATAACCTTTGTGTTGTTTGTTCATGTAATCATTCAAACCATTTGTTTTAGAGATCATGTAATAATTGTTTTTTTGTTTTTTGGTTTGTAATTTTATTTGAGCACAAGTCTGTATTAATTGATAAGACTCGGAGACATTTCATTTTGATTGTTGTGCCAGACCTACAAATATGCCAATCGGGTTGAATGTGCATTCAGCAATAATAGTAGTATAGATGGACCATAAGTGGCACGCATCGGAAAGGGACAAGATGTTGTAGTAGCTTGGCTAAAAAAAAGTATAGCGGCCTAGGTTATGTATGTTAGTTGATATTATTGATCCATATACTCTATAAGTGTTTATATGTCTATTAGTTCTGTACATTCTTGGTTGATTGACTTGGTATTTGAATCTTGATACATCGCTTGTGTACATATCTAAATGGGAGTATACATTATGTTGCGTGTGACATTTGAGTTGGACATGAAGTGTTCCAAATATTCGAATTGACCTTAAACTGGATTCTAGCTTCTGAATTCGAGTATTGGCATTTGTAAACCATATTCATATATGACAGTGGAATACATCTTTGTCCTCCTTTTGAAGATATATAAAAACACATAGAATGATTTATAAAGATTCGTATAGGAATACAAAATGGATTCGAATTTAGTTGCCAGGGTAAACGTGGACGCTTATTGTCCCAAAATTCGAAAGAAGTGGCAAAATGTCCACTCCCACATCGGCTGCCCGAAGCCAAGTGTTTGGAAGATGGAAATTACTGTCTACCCATTGCACGGACAATCCATCGGCTCGATTTCAACTGCTCTAAATAGGGGTAGGTTAGTAACTTCAATTAGATGTGACATGACCGCCTTTGAGCCCATTCTGACACGGTGGAAGCCAAAAATGGGCGGCAAAACACATTTGATTCAAGCTCGTCCGAAAGACCTCTGTTTTTCCCTCCATTTCCCCATTCATAAATGGTGGGCGGCAAAACAAACTCGACTCGGCCGAAATCAATGTAGGCAAATATTTTTCAATAGGGGCAGGTTTGTAACTTCACTCAGACGTGACACAACCGCCCTATTTGTCAGCCCCGTTCATACACTGTGGGCGCCAACCACCCTCTCCTCGCCCGAAATCGCTCTGGGCAAATATTGGCGAGATGCGAGATTACCGATGAGATGTCCAAATTTTATATGGGGGCTAAGTTTGTAACTTTCCCATATTTCAGACAGGAGCGTACCAAAAACATGGTTCCCCGTACCTCTCCCTCCATTTTCCCATTCATACACCGTCTGCGCTAGAACACCAACCCCACACCAGCCTCCGTCCGCCACCACATCCATCGCCGTCGTCCTCCACCCCATCCATCGCCGCCGTCCTCCACCACATCCATCGCCACCGTCCTCCACCATGCCGGAGCGCCTACCAGGACCGCATTGTCCACTGCTAGAGATGGACGTTTCTCATCCACGGCGACAGACCAAGAGCCTTGCATCGCGTCCGCTTGCTTCATCGGCGCTGTCATCCTCTTTGTCGGGGCCGCTCATATGACCTTCTCTTCCACCGCAATGGGACTTATCCCCCGATGCACCCGTCTACCGTCGCAGATCTGCTTCAACGCCACCAACAACCATCACACCCTTGATGCCTACACGGTGCCGCAAGAGAGGTGGTACTTCATATCTCCTCAACTTTTTGATCTCAACCAGAAAATAGATCTTAACTTTGTTACTCTACTTTCTTTTCATCTCTTAGAATTTAGTTCTTAGTTCGAAGCAAAAAATGGATGCTAAATATCATCTCTCAAGTTTGCAGCTTCAAATCTGCCATGGCACAGTCATAATACGGTTTAATTGATCATGCTTCGTGTTTAATTGATCATGTTGGTTCCGTGTCCGTTTCTTTAATAGAAATCGGAGGGGAAACCCTCTTCTGCTAAAAAAATATGCTTAGAGTTTCCCCCTTTTATGATCACTATACGATCAAAATACGTGCTTCGTGTCATAATAGCACTACTCCACCCATCAAGCTAAACAAGCTTAGTTGTTCAAATACAAATCTGATATTAAACATAGTCATTTAATTGGTCAGCTAAATGTTCCTAAATAAGTTTCAAAAATGCATGTTTGCCGCACGGGTGTGTATCTCTACAGGGTGCCCACGGTGGGCCGGCCCACCCTGGGATTTTGGGTCGTCCCAGGCCCTGATTCCCCTCTGTTCTGTCGCGCGCTTCCGATCTCTACTCGCCCCCAGTCGCCTGCCTCACTGGTGACTTGCCGTCCCCGGACGGCATGACTCTAGGAGGAGACGCCGGACTAACAAGAGGTCAGGAGCCGCTCTGCCAACAGCATCACCGCTGCTCGGGCGCGCCGCCGTGCCTACCTTCCCAGTCCGTTCAGGGCTCAGGCGTGTAGCACCCACTAAGCCAACCCGATTTATCCTAGGATATGTCCTCAACACTCAGCAACCACTCCTCATCACCCATTTCCTAATTGATTAATTACTCATTAGACAGGACTGTCATTAGGGGTTGTTGTGTTCACAGTGCTACCTACACTTAATGGTTCAGATGTATTTCGGTAATCTTTAGTACCTATAAAGCTCACAGGGTTTTCAAAATTCGGGCCCTCGGAATAGACACTAGTCATTTTGGATTGTTGGTCGTAGTGACATTGACCCAGATTACTACTGCAAGCCAGGTTTGTTGACATTTTTACTTGTCTTTCTTACTCATTCGATATAATATCCAATTATTCACGTCGATTAGTTGCAAAAACTTCTTGATTCGGATTTTGGACGGTCTCTTATTGCAGTTACAATTCTGCACACTTGTCCTAGTAAGCTCACAAGTAAATGATTGATTCACTACATCTATGCTTGCCTTGTCATATTTGTTGTCAATATTCTTTCAGGGTGGACCACCCTGTTTCTAAATACTGGAACCGTAGACATGAGTGAATAGTATTTCTCTATGTGATCTCTTCCATCATGTGTGGGCAACGAACACTGCATTGTATAGAAAGAAAGTGTCATTTCCAGCTTTTACATAGGCTTCGATCTTTTACATGGAATACAATCTGCCTACTTGCTTTGTCTCGCACTACCAACACTCTACCCTTGAAGCTAGACATTATGCCACTCATAATTCCTTACTTTATTTGTTGAAATACGAATTTCATATGATTCTAATGTTCCTACTTCAGTTTTGAAATGTGTGTCTGCCTGTTATAGAGACATAAGGGGTTTGTATTTCTATGTGTGGTCGGGTCAGCACGGTTGGGGGTGAACTTTGCATATGCAGGGGTTTATAGGGAGACACTCTTCGAGTTGAATCCGCAATGCATTCCATAGATAATCTGACTACTTTTTATGTTTTCATGAATCTCGGATTCTGAGCAGCATCATAATAATTATGAGCTTGCGCGCATGAAAAGAATAAAGCAGAACAATGCCATGGCTGTCAAACTTGGCATTAAGGGACTGGATCAAGTCTGGATGCAATGCAATGCAAACGCTCTCATTCTGCGCTAGAGGGAGACCTAAGTCAATGTAGCTCCCTAGTGGAGGAGTCAGAGGAAGATGCCCTATCTTATTCACCCATCAAGGTGCTTGCTCTAACTTTCCAAGGTTATATTGGTCTCACATATCTTGCAACTGATGCTTTGCATTGCTTCTACTTTGTTGAACTGCCATTAGCTTAGTTTACACATCGTGTATGTGAATACGCCCTGCCTATCCATTTTCAGTACATATTCCATCTGTCATCATACCATATTTATCCATTCAAATGTTGTTCTTGTGTATCAGACGTTCAAAAGGAAGAGGGCGATTGCTGATCGTGGAGGAGCACAAGCAAAGTATTTGGAAAAGGTAGTGGCACCTGATAAATCAAATAGCCCATTAGGTGTAGTTGCAATATCACCTGACACAAAGAACACCCCAACTCTAGCAGACTCTAGCCCTACTACACTGGTCATTTCTGATGCCCCAACTCAACAGACCCCAACTGCAGCAAACAGTATGATTATGCCAGTTGACATAGCACCAGCTCTATGATGCAAAACCCCCATTCCAGCAAAGAGTACACCAAATCCAGTTGCCAAATCCCTTTTCGAACCAGAGAGAGCCCCAATTGCAGAAAATAGGACCCTGATACGTCTCCAACGTATCTACTTCTCCAAACACTTTTGCCCTTGTTTTGGACTCTAACTTGCATGATTTGAATGAAACTAACCCGGACTGACGTTGTTTTCAGCAGAACTGCCATGGTGTTGTTTATTATGCAGAAAACAAAAGTTCTCGGAATGACCTGAAAATCCACGGAGATAACTTTTGGAAAATATAAAAAATACCGGCGAAAGAATCAAGGCCAGGGGGCCCACACCCTATGCACGAGGGTGGGGGGCGTGCCCCCTCCCCCTGGGCGCGCCCCCCTGTCTCGTGGTCCCCCTCATGCTCCACCGACGTCAACTCCAACTCTATATATTCCGTTTCGCGAAGAAAAAAATCAGAGAGAAAGTTTCATCGCGTTTTACGATACGGAGCCGCCGCCAAGCCCTAATCTCTCTCGGGAGGGCTGATCTGGAGTCCGTTCGGGGCTCCGGAGAGGGGGATTCATCGTTGTCGTCATCATCAACCATCCTCCATCACCAATTTCATGATGCTCACCGTTGTGCATGAGTAATTCCATCATAGGCTTGCTTGACGATGATGGGTTGGATGAGATTTACCATGTAATCAAGTTGGTTTTGTTACGGTTTGATCCCTAGTATCCACTATGTTCTGAGATTGATGTTGCGATGACTTTGCTATGCTTAATGCTTGTCACTAGGTCCCGAGTGCCATGATTTCAGATCTGAACCTATTATGTTTTCATGAATATATGTGAGTTCTTGATCCTATCTTGCAAGTCTATAGTCACCTATTATGTGTTATGATCCGACAACCCTGAAGTGACAATAATCGGGATACTTCTCGGTGATGACGTAGTTTGAGGAGTTCATGTATTCACTATGTGTTAATGCTTTGGTCCGGTACTCTATTAAAAGGAGGCCTTAATATCCGTTAGTTTCCACTAGGACCCCGCTGCCACGGGAAGGTACAACAAAAGATGTCATGCAAGTTCTTTTCCATAAGCACGTATGACTATATTCGGAATACATGCCTACATTATATTGATGAACTGGAGCTAGTTCTGTGTCACCCTATGTTATAACTATTACATGAGGAATCGCATCCGACATAATTATCCATCACTGATCCAATGCCTACGAGCTTTTTACATATTGTGCTTCGCTTATTCACTTTTCCGTTGCTACTGTTACAATTACTACAAAACTGCTATCGTTACTTTTGCCACTGTTACCATTACTATCATACTACTTTGCTACTAAATACTTTGCTGCAGATACTAAGTTATCCAGGTGTGGTTGAATTGACAACTCAACTACTAATGCTTGAGAATATTCTTTTGATCCCCTTGTGTCGAATTAATAAATTTGGGTTGAATACTCTACCCTCGAAAACTGTTGCGATCCCCTATACTTGTGGGTTATCAAGACTATTTTCTGGTGCCGTTGCCGAGGAGCATAGCTCTATTCTTTGAGTCACTTGGGATTTATATCTACTGATCACAATGAAGAACTTGAAAGACGAAAGAACTAAGATTTTTTCCCTCAACTACGAGGGAATGTAAGGAACTGCCATCTAGCTCTGCACTAGATTCTCCTTCTGTTTTGAGTAAGTTTGTGACACCTAAACCTGCTACTGCTATGAATTCTGATATGTCGCATGTTATTGATGATGCCACTTATGCTATGCATGATACTTATGATGAAACTACTTCTGTGCTTGATAGTACTGTGCCATTAGGTGGATTTCTTGATGAACAACTTGCTAGGGTTAAAGAGAATGAAATTATTGAAGATGAAATTATTGATGATAGTGATGATGAAGGTTCTCCCCCTAAATATGAATTGCCTATTGTTCCTGAGGGTTATGTTATGGATGAAGAAAGTGCTAGAGATCTTTTTGCTTGCAATGATAGATCTGATCTTAAGAAATTACTAGCTAAACTTAAACAGAAAACTCTGAATGCTAGAATGAAATATGACCCTGCTTTTGCTACTTCACCTATCTTTGTTACTGATAAGGATTATGAATTCTCTGTTGATCCTGAGATAATTACTTTGGTTGAATCTGTTCCTTTTTATGGCTATGAATCTGAAACTGTTGTGGCACATCTTACTAAATTGAATGATATAGCCACCCTATTCACTAATGATGAGAAATCCCACTATTACTATATCCTTAAGATATTTCCATTCTCATTAAAGGGTGATGCTAAAACTTGGTTTAATTCTCTTGATCCTCGTTGTGTGCATAGTCCCCAGGATATGATTTATTACTTCTCTGCTAAATATTTCCCTGCTCATAAGAAACAAGCTGCCTTGCGGGAAATATATAATTTTGTGCAAATCGAAGAAGAGAGTCTCCCACAGGCTTGGGGGAGGCTTCTCCGATTACTTAATGCTTTGCCTGATCATCCTCTTAAGAAAAATGAAATACTTGATATCTTTTATAATGGACTAACCGATGCTTCCAAGGACTACTTGGATAGTTGTGCTGGTTGTGTTTTCAGGGAAACAACAGTCGACCAAGCTGAATTGTTATTGAATAATATGTTGACTAATGAGAATAATTGGACTCTTCCTGAGCCAATTCCCGAGCCAATTGAGCCAACTCCCGAGCCTCCTAAACCAACTCTGAAGAAGAGAGGAGTTCTATTTCTCAGTCCTGAAGATATGCAAGAGGCAAAGAAATAATTGAAAGAAAAAGGTATTAAAGCTGAAGATGTTAAGAATTTACCTCCTATTGAAGAAATACATGGTCTTAATATACCGCATGTTGAAGAAACACATGGTCTTGATAACCCGACACAGGTAGTAAAGGTAAATTCTCTCTATAGATATGATAAAGTTGAAATCCCGTCTACTAAATTTCATAGCCAATGTTTAGATGAATTTGATGACTTTATGGCTAGGCAAGAAAGTTTTAATGCTTATGTTGGTAGAGAATTAAAGAGCAATGCTTTCATGATAGGACGCTTGAGTGATTATATGGCTAGAGTTAAAGGTGAACTTAAACTCATTAGCAAATATGCTTCTATGGTTACCACTCAAGCTGAACAAGTACTTAAAGCTCAAAGTGATTTGCTCGATGAATTAAATAATAAACATGACTTTGCTATTAGAGTGGCTACTAGAACTGGTAGAATGACTCAGGAACCTTTGTATCCAGAAGGCCACCCTAAGAGAATCGAGCAAGATTCTCAAAGAAATAATTTAGAGGCACCTAGTCCTTCTAAAAAGAAGAAAAAGAAAAACGATAGGACTTTGCATGCTTCTCGTGAACCTGTTGTAGACACACCTGAGAATCCTAATGATATTTCTATTTCTGATGCTAAAACACAATCTGGTGATGAACATGAACCTAGTGATAATGTTAATGATAATGTTCATGTTGATGCTCAACCTAGCAATAATAATGATGTAGAGATTGAACCTGCTGTTGATCTTAATAACCCACAATCAAAGAATCAACGTTATGATAAAAGAGATTTTGTTGCTAGGAAGCACGGTAGAGAAAGAGAACCATGGGTTCTAAAACCCATGCCTTTTCCTCCTAAACCATCAAGACAAAGGATGATGAGGATTTTGAGCGCTTTGCTGAAATGATTAGGCCTATCTTCTTACGTATGCACTTAACTGATATGCTTAAAGTAAACCCTTATGCTAAGTACATGAAGGATATCATTGCAAATAAAAGAAATATACTGAAAGCTGGAATTTCCACCATGCTTGCTAATTATACTTTTAAGGGTGGAATACCAAAGAAACTTGGAGATCCAGGAGTACTGACTATACCATGCTCCATTAAAAGAAATTATGTTAAAACTGCTTTATGTGATCTTGGAGCCGGTGTTAGTGTTATGCCTCTCTCTTTATATCGTAGACTTGAATTGAATAAGTTGGCACCTACTGAAATATCTTTGCAAATGGCTGATAAATCAACTGCTATACTTGTCGGTATTTGTGAGGATGTGCCTGTTGTGGTTGCAAATGTCACTATCTTAACGGACTTTGTTATTCTTGATATTCCCGAGGACGATAGTATGTCGATTATCCTTGGTAGACCCTTTTTGAATACTGCAGGGGCTGTTATTGATTTCAACAAAGGCAATGTCACTTTTCATGTTAATGGTAATGAGCATACGGTACACGTTCCAAGGAAACAACCTCAAGTTCATAGCATCAATTCTATTGGAAAAGTTCCAACTATCATTTTTGGAGGTTTTGAATTTCCTCTTCCTACTGTCAAGAAAAAAAATATGATATTCTTATTATTGGGGATGTTCAATTCCCCATTGAGGTAACCTAGTGTTATTCGAAATTTCTCCGGTTCCGTGTTATTCGAAATGAGTTTGTTAACAAGACTTGATCAACCTTGTTAGTGGATTCATTTTGATGATCATGAGATGGATGAAACTAGCAGGCACAACCTTATGTACCCTCTTTTTACTTTCTGTTATTTAGTTTAAGTAAAGCAAAAATAGTATTATCTGTCTGTTTTCTGAATTATCCATGCAATAAAAATATCTTGAAAATAAAATTGCTCCAAATGCCCTACAAATTTAGTATGATTTTTTATGGAATATTTGAAGATTTTAGGCACTGAGAACACAACAGGGGGGCAAGCACATGTCCACGAGGGTGGAGGGCGCGCCCACTCCCCCTGGGCGCGCCCCCCTGTCTCGTGGGCCCACGGTGGCCCCCCTCCACTTATTCCTGCACCCACACACTCCATCTTCCTCCCAAAAAAATCCCCATCCAGCTCAAGCCTGAGTTCTAGCTCATTTTGCTGCGATTTTTGATCTCTTTGCTTAAAGCTCCATTCACAAAACTGCTTTGGGAGATTGTTGCTTGGTATGTGACTCCATTGGTCCAAATAGTTTTTGTTCTAGTGCTTTATTCATTGCAATTTTTTGCTGCATAGGTGACCCTGTTCTTGAGCTTGCATGTCAAATTTATGAGGTCCCAAGTAATTCTAATGCATGATATAGGCTCTAGGCACTTGTGGGAGTAGTTGCTATCAATCTTGATTAGTTTGATTTACTTTTATTTTGAAGTCACTAAAAATTTCAGAAAATGATGAGGAGATTATTGAGGGGCTCTTCTAGCCAAGGCTCCAAGGATAAACAAGCTAAGGAGAAAGAAAAGGCCAAGTATAATCTTCCTCGCGTAGTGGAAGTAAGGCCTTGTGAGTGGCGTTGTGATAATTTCTTGAGAGCAGCCGGGATTTATGAAGACGACTTTTATTCTTTGGCTGAAAATGCGGGCCTCACCGACTTCCTACACGACCGGATCGAACAGTATCTCTTACTTACCAATACTTTCGTGCAAAACTTTTACTATTATCCTAAGAAATCACCTCCTTCAGTATCTTTTCATTTATATGATGAGATTAAGGAGTCATTACGTAATTTTTGTGCTGCTTGTAGGATACCCTTTGAGGGCAGTTTAGATGAACCACATCGTAAAGATGTGGAAGGTTTTATTGACATTATTACTGTAGGGGAACCGAGGAAGGGTTTCGACACGAGAATCACTAGCATACATTTCCCTATTTTGCGCTACTTTGCCATATTTGCTAGTCGATGCTTAATTGGTCGTGGAAATAGTGGAAACTTTAGTGTTCCTGATACTATTATATTGTTACATGCCTTATTCGGTGATAGCACTTTTAGTATGGGTGTTGTTATTGCTAAACGATTAAGCCTAAACCGCACAAAGGACCCCATCTTTGGAGGTATCTATGTTGCACGCCTTGCTAAGCATTTTGAGATGCCTATTAGGCATTATGAGAAACAGGAGACACTGCTGCCTCTTACCTTTTTAGATTGGGACATTTACATCTATGCCCCTAATTTGAGCCCACTCTCAGATTTACCCCTAATTTCAAAGCCTGCTCAAATTTGCCTCTCCGCCGTTAGGTGCACTTACAGAAATGCCCTTTTGTGTCGTTACCGTCCGGTCAAAGCAGGTCAAAGTCGGTCAAAGGGCATTGACCGTCCTGAAAAAAATAGCAAAAAAAATCTAAAAAATCTGAAAATTTATGAGATCAAAGATACTCAGGTTTGCAAGGTGCGTGCAAATTTTCGTGTTGTTTGGGCATTCCAGGAGCTCATGTCAAAGGAAAAACAATAAATATGTAAGCCTGTGAACAGTAAATTCAAAAAAATAGCAAGAAAATTCAAAAAAATATGAAATTTTTAGGCATCAAAGAGGCTATGGTCTACAAGCTGTGTGCAAATTTTTGTTGTGTTTGGACATTGGAGGGGCTTGTGGAGAAAAAAACAAAATTTGGCTCGGGAAAAAACTTGGGAAAAAATGACTATTTTGTTTTTTCTTGCCAGAGCTCCTCGCATGTCATTTGATCACGAAAACTTGCAAGCACCTTCTGCACCCAAGCCTCTTTGATGCCAAAAAAATTCATATTTTTTGAATTTTCTTGCTATTTTATTTCAAATTTACTGTTCACAAGCGTGCATATTAACTATTTTTCCTTGCCACGAGCTCCTAGAATGTCCAAATAGCATGAAAATTTGCGCACACCTTGCGCCCATGAGTATCTTCGATCTCACAAAATTTTAGATTTTTTTTCAATTTTTTTGCTATTTTTTTCAGGACGGTCAAAGTTGTTTGACCGGACGGTAACGGCGTAGAAGGGCATTTCTGTAAGGGCACCTAACGATGGAGGGGCAAATTTGAGCAGGCTTTCGAATTAGGGGTATATCTGATTAGGTGGTTCGAGTTAGGGACAGAAATGCAAATGGCCCTTTTAGATTACAGGAGCATGGTAGCGCATAAATTTATTGTTGACAACGATGATAAGATGCTTCTGTATAACCTAAGATTTAATAAGAAACACAATGAGATTATTACCCTGACTGCCCCTTCTTTGTTTGATTTAACTACAGGGCATTAACTTGTCTTGCCAAAGGCTATGTATGGGCATCAAGGCCAGACATCCGCTCCAGAGCCTGGGCCGGAACCTCCACTGGACCCTTATCGTCCATCCTGTTATCAATGGGATCCGGAGGAGATCGCCAGCCAGTGGTATCCAGATGACACTCCTCAGTACACCGGGGAGAGTAGCCATGATCCTTGGCATTATACCAACTTAGGCCAAAAGCCTAAGCTTGGGGGAGTACATATTCCTCACCGACTTTACATTCATGTTCACACACTATTCTAGTCGTCGGTGCTCATACTCTTTCATTGTATTATTCATGCTAGTTTAATTTCTTTTTCTAGATTTCTTCTTGTGTGTTTGATAAACCTTAAGAAAACAAAAAAAATATTAGTTAGTTTAATTTCCATGCTTGTAGTAGTAATTAAAATAAAAACCCAAAAAGATTTCTCATTCTTCTTTTACTTGTTGGGAACTTTCCCGTGTAAATAGTTTTATTTCTTTTCTTTCCTTTGGGGTCGAGAGGAGAAGATCATATTGAAAATGTTTAGTGGCTCTCATATGCATGATTGTTGATATAACTTAGAGCCCATATTACTTTGTCTTCTCTCTTGAATTGAATGCTTGTAGATTCCAGCTTAGTCCAATGCACGTGCACTATTATTATTATACACATCGTTCGGTCGTGCCAGTGAAAGGAAATAATGACGATATATGATGGACTGATTGAGATAAGAAAAGCTGGAATGAACTCGACCTCTCTTGTTTTTGTAAATATGATGAGTTCATCGTTTCTGATTTAGCCTATTATGAATAAACATGTTTGCAATGACAATTAGAGATTAGAGTTGCTTATACCATGCTTAATTAGCTAGGAGCTTATAATGGTTTACCTTGCGTGCCAACATGCTATTAAAATGGTTGTGATGTGGTATGATAGGGTGGTATCCTCCTTTGAATAAATTGAGTGACTCGACTTGGCACATGTTCACGCATGTAGTTGAAAACAAATCAACATAGCCTTCACGATATTTATGTTCATGGTGGATTATATCCTACTCATGCTTGCACCTGGTGTAGATTATTTTTAATGCATGTTCATGAATGTTGTCGCTCTCTCAGTTGGTCGCTTCCCAGTCTTTTGCTAGCCTTCACCTGTACTAAGCGGGAATACTGCTTGTGCATCCAAACTCCATAAACCCCAAAGTTATTCCATATGAGTCCACTATACCTTCCTATATGCGGCATTTACCTGCCGTTCCAAGTAAATTTGTATGTGCCAAACTCCAAACCTTCAAATAAAATTCCGTTTTGTATGCTCGAGTAGCTCATGTTTCAACTAGGGTTGTCTGTATCTTCCATGCTAGGTGGGTTATTCTCAAGGGGAGTGGACTCCACTCCTTATTCACGAGAAAATGGCAGGGTAACCGGGATGCCCAGTCCCATGATCAAAAAGATCAAAGCAAATCAAAATAATTAAAACAAAACTCCCCCAGGACTGTTGTTGGTATGGACGGTACCCTGTTGTTTCGGATGGCCGTGAAGTGTGCTTGTTGGTGGTGGGGGAGTATAAACTTTACCATTCTGTTTGGGAACCGCCTATAATGTATGTAGCATGGAAGATATCAGGATCTCATAGTTGTTATGTTGACAGTGAAAGTATACCGCTCAAAATGTTATTCATCTCTATTTTAAAATTGAGCTCTGGCACCTCTACAAATCCCTGCTTTCCTCTGCCAAGGGCCTATCTATTTAATTTTATGTTGAGTCATCACCTTCTTATTAAAAAAAGCACCCGCTGGAGAGCACACTGTCATTTGTGAAGTCTATTTTAAACCTTATACTCATTGAGCTCGTCGGAATTGAACCCTCAAGTCCGAATCCCTGAAATCGATACCCTGGCCTTTCTGATCCCGGTCAATATCAACCCTGCACTGATCCTAGACCTGCTTGTCGCATGAAAATAGGCAATCCTGACCGGGATTACTAGGTTCTCTCACCGATTCAGGGTCCCTACATGTCATGTTTTTCTTTCTCGCTGTTGTTGCTTCGAGCTGCCCGAGCGACTTTGCTTACCTCGTTGCAAACACCTGCAGCAGCTAGCACTGCGGTGCGTAGCAAACTCCACGCACGGTATACCCCAACGTTCCCCAGGTGTCTTTCCGCCGGTCGCCGGCAAGGGGTGCGCCGGTCCCATGTCACCTGCAGGTCGTGCCGCCGGCCGTGGCCGCATGTTGAAGACCCCGAAGCGACGCAGATCGATCAAAGCTAGAAGGCGTGTAAATTTCTACATACGTACGTGAGCTAGCTCAGAATACATTATACATTCACCGGCCTGCCTGCTTAAAGCCAGCTTCTATGTGTTCAAAAACAAGCCAGCTTCTACGTACGTGAAACTGTGAAAGTACGTTGTTAAAAGAAAAGCATCGGATGAGTCAGCTCCTTGTCTTGCCGTGGTCCGATGGCATGCCGGCGCCGGCTTCGCCTGCCGCCGGGAATACGCTAGCTAGACACGTCTCCAGGCAGTACCTGAGTACCTTGGTCCTTGGTCACCATGTTCATGGTGCGCTGCACCACGTAGTAGCCAACGATGTGGTTGCCGAGGGGACTTGAGCACGCAGTCTAGCAAGCGGGGTCATGTGTCTGTTGTACGTGCACACAACATTGTGCACCTCCTGCCGGCCATCGTTGTGATGGAGCTCGCCGGCACACGGGTCCGCCATGTCGACCTGGAAGCTCGCGCCGCGCTGCTCTACCATTTCCTGAACGTGCAAACACGGTTCCGGCAAGTCTACATGAGCGCGGCCACCTCCACACCGTGCACGCCATCGCGTGACGTCCTCCTAGCTCCGGTTCCTCCTCTGACGAGTGACGACTCGCCGCGCACCAGCGACATCGTGCTCTACATGAAGGGCACCTCTATAATTCCCCGCGTGGGCCATGAGAACCGGGAAACGCCCGCACCCAACGCCCTTCATCTGTAATGCCCAGCCTCCTGCTTCTCGGTGCCGCGCTGATTTCAGAAGAGAGGATTGAGGATAGAAGATGAATATGACATGTGGGACAGAGATGTCAGTGAGAGCAGACTATGATCCCGGGTGGGATTGATATTTTCCCGGTGCGCCAAATTGGTCCAGGGTTGATGTTGACCGGGATTAGAAAGGTTAGGGTACAGATTTCAGGGATTCAGAGGTGGAGGTTCAATTCCGACGTGGTCTACGAGTTTAAGGTTTAAAACAGACTTTACCCGTTTATATTGGGTATGACTTGACTGAATCTCTTTTACCATGAATTACAATATTTAGTCAGTCCTTGATCTTTAAAGGTGCTCTGCATTTATGTTTTTCTATCTCAGAAAGGCCTAGCGAGATACCATCTTGTTATATCATATTATCATTGTTTTGAGAAAGTGTTGTCATCCGAGTTTTATTATTATTTCTCGCTAGTTGATTATGCCATTGATATGAGTAAACATGAGACCTAAGTGTTATTGTGAATATGGTTAGTTCATAATCTTTGCTGAAAACTTGAATGTTGGCTTTACATATTTACAACAACAAGACCTACGAGTTTGTAAAAGTTTTTCTTTATCACTTTCAGTTTATCAACTGAATTGCTTGAGGACAAGCAAAGGTTTAAGCTTGGGGGAGTTGATACGTCTCCAACGTATCTACTTTTCCAAACACTTTTGCCCTTGTTTTGGACTCTAACTTGCATGATTTGAATGAAACTAACCCGGACTGACGCTGTTTTCAGCAGAACTGTCATGATGTTGTTTTATGTGTAGAAAAGAAAAGTTCTCGGAATGTCCTGAAAATCCACGGAGGGACTTTTTGGAAAATATAAAAAATACTAGCGAAAGAATCAAGACCAGGGGGCCCACACCCTGTCCACGAGGGTGGGGGCGCGCCCCCTCCCCCTGGGCGCGCCCCCCTATCTCGTGGGCCCCTCAGACCTCCACCGACCTCAACTCCAACTCCATATATTCACGTTCGGGGAGAAAAAATCAGAGAGAAAGTTTTATCGCGTTTTACGACACGGAGCCGCCGCCAAGCCCTAATCTCTCTCGAGAGGGCTGATCTGGAGTTCGTTCGGGGCTCCGGAGAGGGGGATTCGTATGACTATATTCGGAATACATGCCTACATTACATTCATGAACTAGAGCTAGTTCTGTGTCACCCTATGTTATAACTATTACATGAGGAATCGCATCCGACATAATTATCCATCAGTGATCCAATGCCTACGAGCTTTTTACATATTGTGCTTCGCTTATTCACTTTTCCGTTGCTACTGTTACAATTACTACAAAACTGCTATCGTTACTTTTGCCACTGTTACCATTACTATCATACTACTTTGCTGCAGATACTAAGTTATATAGGTGTGGTTGAATTGACAACTCAACTGCTAATACTTGAGAATATTCTTTGGCTCCCCTTGTGTCGAATCAATAAATTTGGGTTGAATAATCTACCCTCAAAAACTGTTGCGATCCCACTGCACACTGCATTGCTCTTGTGAGTACCTCTTGCCCTGTATGACCATACTTACTTTCGTACCTGTTTGATTATGTAGCATCACTGCACATGTTAGCCTCGTTATCGTCCATTTGGTGGACATTATAAGATCCGTATGGACTCTTACATAAATTTAGAATCAACCCAATGCTTTTGAAGAGGTTTATCTCTGCAGTCCTCTTGTAAGGACTGAACGTCGTCTATCACTGTACTTACATTAACAGCTACTCCCTCCGTCCCATAATATAAGAACATTTTGTACAGTACACCAGTGTTCAAAACACTCTTGTATTATGGGAAGAGGGATTGGTTCATTGTGTAGCATTCTGCATCTTATCTCCCTCGCCCACCATTTACTAAAAATGATCAGATATATATATAATCTTACCAACAAGTAGAATACACAGACAATGCCAGTGCAGAAGTGTAGCCCATTGCTCTTGTCAGTACATTTTGTCCTGTAACGCTTGTACTTCCAGGGATTGGTAGTTGATTATGTAGCATCAATCTGCATCTTATCTTCATTATCCTCTATCCCTTCAAGTATTATCATATCTATAATTACTCTCTACAAAATGTAGAGTACAGGCAATGCTTATGAAGAAGATTCTGTGCTGAAATTCTTGAGTTATCCTTCCCTTGACATGGAGAAGGGCATTATAAAGCCAGTGTTAACTGTTAATGTAAGTCAGTCCTTCTAAAGCCTTTATCCTCAACTGCTGTTTAATTTTCTCATACTCCCTATCGTTTACTGTTGTTTAGTTTGCTGTTTCTACCAAAATGCATGTTCGCAAGAACCATAAGTTCTAAGTATTACTTGTAAAACCAAATTCCTTATTCATACCATGCACATTACTCAATACTCCCTATATGCTTGTTTTTGTGGATCTATAATTCAGTGTGTGGTGAAGCAGCCCATGTTTGCACCTTGTCATCTCCTGTTTTATCTTACTGATGTGGCTGATGATATGAACAACATGCCATGCACATTAACCAAAATAGATACAATGATTTTCTTTGCCCTTCATCTATGCTTGTTATGTTGACATGGTAATCCAGTAGTGTGGTGAAGCTCCCTGCATTATGAACAATGCCAAATTATGCTATTGATATTTTGAACTTACTCTTTATTTTCTAATTTGAAATTGGATGGAATTGACAGCACAGTTATCATCTTTGTTTATACACATGCAAAACATGTCATCTCTCTGCTTTGTTTCAGGGTGATATTCCTGATGGCATGCACAAGTCTGCTGAAGGTTATGAGACAAACCCAACATATATTGCAACAAAGAAGGCAAAACATCTAGAAGATAGCGAGACAACCCCAAAGTCTTGTCTTGATGCAGTGTTCAAGTTACTTGAGACTAGCAGTCAGACAAGCTCACGGAATTTGTTTTCTGAATCAGTTTGACTTCTTCAGTCCCAAGTTCTAGCAGAAAGGCATTCTGCAACTCAACTTCGACTTGAAGTCCTATCTCTAAGAAAGATTGCGGAGAACACCAATGAGAACCCATCGCTAAATAGCTACACCTGGAAGCTATGACCGACATGATAGGCTGGTCTCACAGCCTTGCTCAGCAGCTTGTGCAGCAGTTCCCCCGCAAGGCTAACCTTTCTTGAACTGTCTTGGAAGTGGTCTCGGTTCAGTATTATTTTGTTACGCTGCAATGGTGCCCAGTTTTGTAATCTGCTTCTTCGTTGCGCTTTATGATCACTAGTGGTGAACTTCGATGCCCAGTAGATGTAATATACCATAAATCCTTTATTGTATAGTGTAGGTTTATTCTTAGTTACTACGTCGTAATTTCTTTATTGTATAGAGTAGGTTTGTTCTTAATTCCTACTAGTTACCGCCATCATTCGCTATCTGAAAAAAAATAGATGTAGTCGACCGGGCCGAAATATTCACCTCTAATGGGCCTGGTTTTTAGCGGGCCACAATTGGGTCGGCCTGCATCTTTCTTGGGCCCGAATGATTGGGGCCTTCACACTTTGCGCCAGGCCCACAACTTACACCGGCCTATATTTTAGTTGGGCCTTTTGTGGACCCAGCACTTAGTTTGGCCCAGGTAACGTTGGGCCATTAACAGGCTGAATATTGTACTAGCCTATTACGGCCCAGATGAAACCATGGGCCTTTAGCAGGCCGAAATGCATGTTGGGCCTCAATTTTCACTAGTCGTCGACGGGCCTTCAGCAGGCTGAAATGTAGACCAGGCCTTTTTGGGCCTAGTTATATCACGGGCCTTTACCAGGCTGAAACATATCTCGGGCCTTAGTTGGCCCACTGATATCATGGGCCTTTAAGAGGCCGAAAGCTTAGTACAGGCATCAACGGGCCGAATTATGCGACAGGCCTTTAACAGGCCCAAAGTCACGTTGGGCTTAACTATTGCCACCTTTATCACGGGTCGTTAGTGGGCTCGATGTCCCATCGGACCATATATGGCCCATGGGCAGCACGAGCCATTCCCAGGCCGAAAGTCACACCGGGCTGAAATGGGCCCATGTCTACATCAGGCATCTAACAGGCCGAAAGTCACTGGGCTGTAATTGGGCCCAAATATTCGGCGAACAATTAACGGGCCAGATCTGGCTTCGAACCGTAAATGGGCCCAAATATTCGGCGAACAATTAACGGGCCAGATCTGGCTTCGGGCCATAAATGGGCCTTTATTAAGCAGGCCGTTATTGGGATGGCCCACTAGTACCTGAGTAAGTACTATGGGCCTTTGACTGGGCCGGCCTTTTTAACCTATATGGGCCTCTATTGGGCCCAGCCACGTGTTGACGTATCATAGGCATGTCTCCTCCAATGGACGGGCGACATCTGGCCCACTGACGAGCTGACAGGTGTTCCCTCCAGCCAATCGGAATTTTACACGTCGAAATTTCCCATTGGTCCGGGCTGTTAATGGGTTATCGGGTCCAAAACCGGACCCGATAGCTTAACGGTGTTCCGTTACGGTGGATGCCACGTGTCGGTCACCCTTGACAAAAGTACTTCTGTGACGCGCGATTTATCATCATGGAAGTGGAAACTTCCGTGATGATAATTTTGGCAATGTCATGGAACACTGCTACGACAGCACAGGTATGACTATCTTGATTCTGTCATAAAATCGTCATGGATGTACATGCATGACAGAAAACATGACCTACTGTGGCAAACACGTATCATCACGGAAGTGTCTTTTTTTTGTAGTGTCTCCTGAGCACAACAAAGGATGAAGCGTCAAGTTGACAAGAAATTATCAGAACGCCCTTTAACATTGGTGACCGGATTTTCCTCAAGCTTCAACCTTATGTGTAGTCTTCGGTATCGAGGAGGCCAAACCACAAGCTCACCCACAAGTTCTACGGGTCGTACTCCATCCTGGCGCGTGTTGGTGAGGTGGCCTACAAGCTCGACTTGCCACCGACTAGTGCTATCCATCTGGTGGTGTACATCTAACAGCTACGGTGAGCAATTCCACTGCATCACCTGGTGCTCTCCTCGCTGCCTACTTCGACTTCCCCGGTTCAAGCTCCACAAGAAATCCTTGACTCCCGCATCAAGCTATCCAACAACAAGGAGCGCTAGCATGTCTTGGTGCATTGGACTGCATCAAGCCCCGCCGAGGTGACATGGGAAGATGAAGATGATCTGCACCGGTTGTTCCCTCGAACAATGGCTTGGGGACAAGCCGCTTGTCAAGGGGAAGGGACTGTTAGGGACCCCATACATAAGGAGACCGACATGTTGGCTCCACAAGAGAGGCAGGTCACAACAGGTGGAGGCATCCCACTGCCCAGGTGGTCTACTTAGGTAAGGAAGCCCAACTCAAGGTCCAGCGGGCTAGCATGGGTGGGACCCGAAGGGATAAATGGCTCTGGCGTGTGAGAGCAAGGCATCGATTGGCATGAGGCTGGCGGCGACTTCTTCCTACCTACCTTCTTTCTTCCTCCCCAAGAACTCTCTTCTCTTCCCGATCCCCAAATTCATGTACTCTTACTTGTGATCGAATTGGTTGGGAGAGAGTAGATCAAAGTGGTTAACATACATGTGGTCACAGGTAAATATGCATCACAATACAACACAACATAGGAACATCCTTCCTCGACTTGGCAGCCAGTTCAAGAGTTTGTAGGACCTATAACAAATAATAACACAACATGAGTATCAAATAACCAAGCCTGCTTTTGCTTGCAAAACACCTCTCTCAAGGTGAATGTTTTGTATCCATATCCAAAACAGAACAAAAACTATGAGCAAACGTGCAATCAATATTTAATCCACATTATTTGCAAAATGTCACACAGCTCAAAGTTAGTGCCCATTGACAAACCTACAAGCACAAACATGCATCTCTTGTTCCAAAAATCCTAAAACTTCAAGACTACAAGTGGAAGATGGATGCTTTGGTACAAAAAGATGAATGTGGATAACATACTATATGGTGTGGTATGATATTTTAGACATCACATGGTTGTCATCTAAGAGTGTATTATTGCACAATGCACATAAGCTTGCATACTTAGTGTTGGCATTATGTCTCGATAACAATTTATCTACAACAAAAGTGGACTATACGTACTTGAGAATCAAACTAATAATCTGGATAATAATATGTAGATGGGGCTAGTTAAAAGAGGAGATGTGTACCTCTTGTAATAACTTCTCCAAGTTCAGATAATTTTGCAGTCAGCTCTACGGTGCTTCGTCGTTCTTTGAGTGTGTGAAACACCCCAACCTATGGAGTTATATCTCTTAGAGCTAGCACTTTGCTAATATTACGTCCGTACAAATAATGGATGGTCGGGATCAAGCAAACCGCCCTTATATGTAGAAATGAACTTACAGAAATATGAACTTCAGCGTCTAAAGGGCCTTTGCATATGCTCATCAACGTATTTTCCAACTGATAATTGTAGGAAACAAAAACATTCTAGTCAAGACCATGAAGCTACTAAATATCACACAAATGAAATTTATTTTCAGTTTGTTTACCTAACAAATCTCTAATACACTGACCTCAATTTAGAAGAAATAGGCTTTCCGTTGAAAGATTCAATAATATCACCTTTTTGGATTCCAAATTTCTCAGCAGGAGATCCTCCAGACACCCAATGCTCAAATGTCAATAATTAACCTTACACAAATGAGAAATTGAGCACTTTCAGGAAGTCATTACCTACCTCTTGAACAATAAGACCATCATCAACGTTAAACGTACGCCATAACATGTCAACATGAGCAGGTTCTAGAAGTTTGATGTCTTTAAACATCATTCCAAGATGGGGCCGGGTGATGTGGCTTCATCAGATCAGATAATCATTTAACATATCTTTGTTGGAATCCAGCTTCTATCAAACGCGTTCAAAAAAATTCAATAATAACCAAATATTTTGATTCAAATAGAGTTTAGAAAGGCCCAACAGGGATGAATCATTCATAGTAGTGGACAAAAGCTCATAGAGGGGATTTTCATGATATTACGTAAAAGTAACACATTTTGCACTCTCAGGCCGGTTCTACTTGTTTCTTCCTATCTAGGCCCCATCGAAGATCTAGTTCTCGATTTTCTTACAAATGATCATTATTGCTAAATCATTTATTGTAGCCACATGTTCAAACATATTTATATATACATAAAACACCACAATGATGGTATTTTCTATGAGAATCTTTACACAACTTATGGTCATTAAATTTCATAAAATAAGAAAATAGATACTAATAAAAATAATCTGACTCATAAAAATACGTAAAAAGAACAATTAGGAGACACCGCATTAGTCTAATACTATCACAGCACTGAGAGAAAAAACATACTGATATTTCTTCCATGAATCCAAACAATTGAGCAAAATGGAAGAAGGTATGAAAAACCCAAATCTCTTAGGGACGTTGACCATTCCGACAATTTTTCTATCCAAGTCAATAACTGGCCCCCCATTGTCATACTGCAACAATTCATATTGGCATCATATATGAGAGTTTGCAAGAACAAGAAAAATGTTACAACAATAGATTGCAATATAGAACATAAAGATGACATCACACGAAACTCAAAACTATACCAAATGTATATCATACTATCTAATGACAAGATATATTACCTCATTATTATCGCCATGGCCATCTGGAGAATGGAAGTATACATTGTGGTGCCACTCAAACCAAATTATAGGTTGGGCCAATTAACTGCCTGGGCAATTTTGGCCCAAATTTAGCCTGTTCCCTCCCTTTTCCCAAAGCCTACCGCGCATTAGGTCAACCTGTTCGCTCCCTTCTCCCACTCGTGGAGTAGCAGCCACAGCTCGCGCACTGAGCTGCCGCCGACACCCCGCCGGCGTCATCCCCGAACAGCGGCCTGCCACGTCACAGTGGACACACGCCTCCCATTCTTGCTGCTGCTTCGTCGTCGGGTCACTTAAACCCCACATATCAGTGACACATCAAAGGGGCATATGATCAAGGATCGATCAACAAAGGGGGTTATCGTCAATTATCCCCTTCTGCTGCAGCAAGTGCTCCAACATGGAAAAGAAATTCAGATGCAGCCTAGGATATACCCTAGTTAACCTACCGATAAATTCAGTTAATAGGATGATAAGCCGATTAATCCCTACTCAGCAACCCAATCTATATGCTACCAATTACTGAACATTGTTAACTTGCATAAAAGTGAGCAAATAGATACTGCAAAAAATAGTTTGACTTCTAACGAAAAGTAAGAAGAAAAAATAGGAGAGAACACATTAGCTTAGCATCATCGAATAATCATATAGACGCTATCACAGATCTGAGAGGAAAAACGCACCGATATTTCTTCCATGAATCCAAACAATTGAACAAAATGGAAGAAGGTATGAAAGACCAAAATCTCTTAGGGAGGTTGACCATTCCGACAACTTTTTCCTTCAAGTCAATGGCTAGGCCCCCATTGTCATACTACAACCATTCATATTGGCAAAACATGAGAATTTACAGTAATAAGAAAAATGTGATAAAACAAACTACATAGAAAAACTCAAAGTTGTAACAAATGCATATAATACTATCTCATGATAAGATACATTACCTCGTTATCATCACCATGGCCATCTGGAGAACGGAAGTGTACATTGTGATACCGCCGATACATGTTTGGATTCTGATATTCTGCCCTAGCATATGTTATCCTTAGATTCAAGGAATTATCTCTTCCGAGCCGAAAAACGTCTTCGGCAAATTTTACACCTTCTTCACAGAAAGATGGTAACTTGATAGGTTGATCCACCTCAATATTCAAGAAAGCGATATCGTAATGGGGCTGGTAGTAGACCAGATCACCCTTTGCACTGGTGCCATTTAGCAAATGAACAGTGACCTGAAAAGAAAGTTCAGGAAAAGATTGTATTAGAGATTTAACATATGATGCATCGAAGGCCAATATAGCACCCCCAAAAAACAACATGTCCTTTGCACTGGTGGAATCTAACAAACGAACATTGACCTAAAACAGTTGCGGAACAGATTATATAATAAGATTTTTAAACAATGCTTAGTAAGCAGACACATGTGCCGTTTCCCTATTGTTATTATTAGGAAAGGCCAATAGTAGCACACACACAAAAAAAACAAGAGAATTGCAACTAGTTAGATATACACCAGAGATTTATATGGTTATTTATTTGGGGGTGGAAGCGGCTGGGCTGGAAAAGAATGATACAAGGGTAGAATTTTTTAGAAGGAACACTAGATTTAACTCACATCAGCACGCGGAGCATACTCTTCGCCGCTGTCAGGAGAATCCTTTGTGCGAATCAGCCACGCAGTTGTCAAAACAAGGCCGGTTTTCTTGTCCTCATCCCAATCGACCCAGAAGCCGGAGCAGCGTCTCAGCGGTTCACCGTCTGTGTGATTCAAGCACGATACACACATTAAGTTGATGGATCAATCAAATCCAAAACAGAGAGACTATACATACCAAGAGAGGATGAAACCCCTAGAAGAAACTTGGCAGCGGAGAGCACCGCCTTGCTTCCAGATTCACTGACGGCGAAGACCTCGGCGATGTGAAACCGGGTCGGGGGTTTGAAGTAATCCAGCATAGGGATTTTCACAGGCGGGGGAGCTATATATATTGATCGAGAGTAATCTCTACTCCTAATCTCTACTTCTAATGGACGAGTTGGTTGAATAGTCCCCCCACTTTCGTCTGGTTTTTTTTTTGTCTGGTTTTTTTCAACCGGTTTTTTCCGTCCCATCACCCCCACACCAACCCACCGAGAACCCCGCCCATGCAGGATCGGCCTGCCGTAGAACCTCATTCCCCGCACCAGATCTCGCCGCCTGAGTCCATCTGGATCGCCACCTGAGTCCATCTAGATCTCGCCGCCCGACTCCATCTGGGTCTGCACAGTCCACAGCGCCGTCGTCGCGGAACCACTCGACAGCACCGCCGCCACGGAACCACTGGACAACGCCACCGCCGCGGAACCACGACAGCGACATAGGAGTTCCCGTGGGCGACGTTGTACGGATTCAACCCCAGGTATGAACACACAGGCTTTGTTTGTTATGCATACGTGTATAGATCAGAACATATACAACTGTCCACAAATGTAATACATGATAACTTGGGAGGAACATATACAACTTTTGGTTACTCTATACATGACAGGCAGAGCCAACTATTACAATCATCCTTTGGTTAATCTATAGAACCGGTCCAAGCATCTAAAGGTCCTTTGGTTAGAGCAGGTCTACCCTTTCAGCCACAACAAGTACTTGGATATTCATTACTTCTTCATATTCACCATGAAGGATACTCTCAAAGATCCATACCTGGTTAAGAGCATAGTGTTGGGCTTCACATGACAAAAGGAAAAATAATTACCTCCCCGATTGTACCATCCTCAAAGTCAGCATTGAAGGATTTAGAAATATTGTCGAACGTCATACCCTCCAAGACATCATAATTATATGGACCTGGAATAAAGCAAACGAATAAAAGGATGAAAGCAAACAAAAACTAAATCAAGCCATGCCATAATTCATTTTGCACCTATGGTACACATGAAATTAACCGACATATCTATTGCTATTTGGTTACAACAGAAACTGATTCTCAACTCAAATGTAGTTCAAATAAAAATAGATCTTGTGTAATACAGTTATGTGCTTGAGAACAAAAATACAACGTAAATGATTAACATAATACGGGAGGTCAGAGCTGGCATGTGCAGTCGTGGTAGTCATTTTTCCTGTTAACAGGCTCCAATACTCAGACCAAGCAACCCCGATCATGTTTATAACCAGCAAATTCAGTTTTCAAAAAAATATTTCTGAGCAAAGTCTGTTGGACATGTCTTTCTATTTTCAGTTGTATAGCAAAGCTGCCCTTATGGACTGAGTTCCTGTAGCATGGGAACGGGCGTTTAGTACTGTTGGTATTTCACGTTATCTGCTTGCAGAGTTAGTTTACAAGTTTTTGCGGGATGCCTGAGTCTGTTGGACATGTCTTTTTTTAGTAGTTACCTATGGGGACTCCACACAGCAAGCCAACGGAACAGACGACATCATCGCCGATACCTCCAGGTATATGTTCACCAAGTCAAACACCATCCCAGGAAACTGAATGTGTTGCAGGCCCGAGGGAGGGGACAAGTGTTGACGACTCTAACGAACGGATTATACCCGTAGCCGACGTTGTTGACATAATGTACCCACGTAGTCCAGGTATAAGGCTTAATTTTATCCTTTTTATGTGAAAAATCATACCTAACAGACTTGGGCACAACCAATTCTGATGTATCAACATCATGACTTGTAGGAGTCCATATTACTCCCTACGAACGGATGATACTTCAGACGGATGGCGATAGCACATGTGATACTCCAGGTATATATCTACCTCCATGTATATGTTCAGCTACATATTTTGTTATACATGTCAAACACCATCACAGGAGATGTTGCAGGCCCAATGGAGGGGACAAATGGTGACGACTCTAACGAATGGATTATACATGGAGCAGACGATGTTCACCATGTGCCGAAAGGTTAACACCATGTGCCTATAACTTTGCCTTATTTCGGTCCTGTATATTGTTATGTTTACATGATGCAGACAACCCTCCAATCTCATGCCTATATAATATAGATTCGTTGCCGGCTCTCAGTAATCTAACAAAAGAACTAGCTAGCATGACAAGTGACATTTGGGAAGAGAGGCCTCAAAATGTCCCACGCCATCCTCTCAGTGATATCACTAATGCAGATCAACCATCCTCTATGGACCTTCATGAAAAAAAAGAGCTAATGAAAGCTCGGAGGCGAGCTGCTTATAGAAAGAAAAAAGAGAAGGCTACCGTCAAGCAACAAGATGAAAAACTGTCTGCCCTTACGATATCAGGTAAGAATGCTTTATGGGAAGGCACTGCGATGATATTATATATACTCCCCCCATTCCACAATATAATGTTAACATCAAATCACATGCAGATATGCAAAATGTTCCCATGTTACCTCTCGGTGATATCACTAAGGTGTGTCAACCAACCTCGGTGGACCTTGACGAGAAAAAAGAGCTAACAAATGCTCGAAGGCGAGCGGTTTATCGAAAGAAAAAAGAGGAGGCAGCCAGCAAGCAACAAGATGAAAATCTGCCTGCGATTACGAAATCAGGTAAGGATGTTTTATGTTTCAGCAATACGATGACCATATGTATACTTTCTAAGTGAAGGATGTAGGCGACGTATGTCTCCTCACCCCAACCCCACGAATAATTGACCGAACAATAGTTGACCACTGTGTTGTGCATACAATTCCTGATCATTTAGGTTCAATTCGATATAGGTCAGACATACGACTTTTGAGTCCATATACACTTCATGTATGGACACGGAGGGGTTATATAAAAAATAAACCCTAGATAGAGAAGTGGCTTCAACCAGACCTGTTACCTCTCGGTGAACAATGAAGACCCTAAACCCTCCGTGCATATATGCAAAATGTTCTGTTGTTACCTCAATGGGATGCCAACCCAACTACATCCAGCTATACATCGTTGTTTAACCAGACCCTAAACCCTCCATGCAGTTATGCTAAATGTTCCCCAGTTACCTCTCGGTGATATCACTAATGTGTGCCAACCATCCTCGGTGGACCTTGACGAGAAAAAGGAGCAAATAAAGGCTCGGAGGAGAGCTGCTTATCGAAAGAAAAAAGAGGAGGCAGCCAGCAAGCAACTAGATGAAAATCAGCCTGCCCTTACGATATTGGGTAAGAACGTTTTATGTTTCATCAATACGTTTCAGCACTGGGATTATATTACATACCCGCTCGGTTTCATAATATATGGTTACTATGTTTTCATGAAACTGAACCATTTGAATCTTTGTCCAACATTCTAAAATAATGAATCTAAAAATGTGATTTGTAATTATTATTTTTGCTTTTAGTATTCAAATTTTAATAAGATCCCCTGAATTACAGTGTGTAAAAAAATAAAAACAAGAAGTAGAAATAAAACTACATGACACACCTTACAGATAGGGCTCTCAACGGTTTCACAACCCTCGAAGCACCAGAACGCTTCAAATCATGGGAGCTTAGTATCTCTATAGATACAACAGATAAAACAAACTTTATATTGTCCATATTGATATTTGTTGAGGTTCTGCTACCTTGCAAAATGTTGAACAATGAAGTTCTGATTATGTTTTCACACTGCTGTAAAGAACACAAGGGTGACTTAACAGACGAGCAAAGTGAGCAGAGAAACGCGCGGAGGCGAGCAAATTATCGGAAAAAAGTGGGTGACGGAATGATCGATCTTCAAGAAAAAAATCAGAAATTGCGAGAATGGCGCGTGCAACACCCAAAAACCATGACTGAGGATGAAAGGGGGGAATCAAGTGCAAAAAGAAAGGCAAAGTATGCTGCAAAAAAAACACCCCGTGTGCGGAATCGATCGCTATGCCACGTCCAGACCTAACTAGCTCATTGTCCAACCCTCACACACATTGTCCGACTCTCACGCTTTCAGCCATCACGCCACAATCCGACAGTGAACAAATAGATCATGCTCCTTCAGTCAATGCGGCCCCCACATACATCCGAAACACCGAAACCGATGGTAGTTATCCTATGAACCATCATCTTTCATCATGTAATCATTCATGACATATAAATAATCGTTCGATAATGTTGTAGGTGCATACCTAAGCAGAACCTTTGGTGATGGTGCTGTAGATGGCGACCTCATCGAAATCAATGAGCACCTACAAAATGCCGACCAGCAAACCAGTGATCCGGTAACAAAGGCGGATAATGGAGCGGACGAGCAGAGTCATGAGTCCAGAGCTCGGCGTGGGACGAGAGAGCGAGCTTGCAAGGGAAGTATGGCGGCGAAGACGCGTCAGGTGAAAATTGGGAAGCAAAAAACATGTTCAAAGGTACCACGTGGTGAGAGGAATGCTCTACGCGACCGGCATAATGAAAGGTTTGCAGGTAGGGTGATGACACCAACCGTCAGGTCCATCTCCATACCGGAAATGAGCTCAACTGGACAACCTACCGTACTGGAAGCACACGGTGCCTCGACCCCATCTAGCACGCCGGAGTACACGATCAGAAGTGAAGGTAACACTCCCATCCTTACTCTCTTGCGTTCCTTGAGACTGAACCCTCATTTATTGGTTTCGCACCTGAGTAGACGACATGGACTCCTACCTTTGTTGTCTCATGAATGATAATGTCAACCCTAACATCCTCTTTGACGATGAGTATTACCTTTTTGCTGGTGAAGGTATGTACACACTACACCCACTAGAGCAACATCCACCCGTTGGAAATATCACACTAATTATAAACATTGTTTGCAGGCTCAGATGTTGATGACATGGAGCATGACGAATTGGAAGTCTCAAGTCAAAATACATATGTCGACCATGATCCATTGGACTATGTCTACTCAAACCTCCCGGACCACACACACATCCTGAAGCACGCCGCAAATTGCCATCACTGCAAGGCCAAGAAGTTTGTGTCCGAGGCCCCGGGATTCTGTTGTCGCAGTGGGCAGATCCAGCTGAAGCAACCGGATCCCATCCCGGAGCTAATGAGGCTTTGGTCTAGCATGGATGCGGACTCAAGGCATTTTCGGGAGAACATACGGTTCTTCAACGGCCACTTCTCCTTCACAACCCTCGGCGTCAGCCTTGATGAAAGCTACACAAACATGAAGTCTGGGGTGTACACGTTCTGTGCGCACGGCACCATCTACCACAACGTTCATTCCTTTGGGCCAACATCACGTCCAGATCATCTACAGCTGTACTTCTACGACGATGACCCGGGCCTAACCCATGGCAAGGCTACCACCGAGCAATTAGACCAGGATGTCGTCAGAAAGTTAGTGGACATACTCAGGGAAAACCCGTACTCCCAGCAGTTTAGGAGTTTGGGTGCGCACAGGGACAACCTCGACGATTACAGGATAGACCTCAACACTGACCAGAGACTAGACCAACGGAAGTATAATAGACCTCTGTCATCTGAGGTCGCTGCAATTTGGGTGGAGGGCACTGACCTAGCGAAGAGGTTCGATCGTAAGATTATACTTTGCGGGAATGACAACCAAAGGCACAGTATACATGTGACGGCTGGCTCGTATGACCCGCTCTCTTACCCACTCTTCTACCCAAGAGGGGAGCTCGGTTGGCACCCGAAACTTCCTAAACGTGATGTCCCTTGGCCAGTTGTGCAACCAAGAGGTAGACGTGATGATGATGATGATGATGATGATGATGATGATGATGATGATGATGATGATGATGATGATGCAGGTAAGCCTCATGCGTGTTCTGTCGTTTAGAGGAATTGTATACTTCTCATATGAATCCTAATGTGCGCGTTACTCATCCATGTGCAGAGGGGAATAGCAGGTTATACGTCTCGGTGAGAGACTACTACTGTTACATGCTCCAGACGCGACCTGGGATATTCAATCCCATACTCTGTGGAGCACGATTGCTCCAACAATGGGGGGTGGACATGTACATCAAGATTAAGAGTTGTAGGTTCAAATGGTACAGGAAGAATCATACAAAGATCCGTGCCGACCTGTATAAAGGAGTTGTTGATGCAATTACATCCGGGGAGACTCGCGCAAGCGCTATTGGGGTAAGGATAGTGCTCCCTGGAACATACCCAGGTGGCGACCGCGACATGAAGCGGAGGCATATGGATGCCATGGCAATTGTCCATACCTACGGGAAGCCTAACATCTTCCTGACCATGACCTGCAACCCTAACTGGGAAGAGATAACGAATGAGTTGTTTCCTGGTCAGACAGCGCAAGACCGGCCTGATCTTGTTGCTCGTGTGTTCCATGGCAAGCTAGAGGCTATGAAAGAGATGTTGTTCAAGAAGAATATCATGGGTGTGGTTGTCGCACATGTATACGTAGTCGAGTTCCAGAAGAGGGGCCTCCCCCACGCACACTTTTTGTTGATCATGGATTCTGCCTATAAGCTTGTCGTTCCGGAGCAGTACGACCGACTCATTTCTGCCGAGCTCCCAGACAAGCAGAAGTATCCTGAACTCCATGCCTTGGTGGTGAAACATATGATGCACGGACCATGCGGTGTTCTCAATCCCAAAAATGTGTGCATGCAACAGAACGAGTGCAAGTGCAGATACCCGCGGCCGTTCAATGAAAACACGGCACAGGGTAAGGACTCATACCCTGTTTATTGTCGTCGAGATAATGGTCGGCAGGCTAAGGTCCGGGGTAAAATGTTGGACAACAGATGGGTTGTTCCGTATAATCCTTACCTTCTGCGGATGTTCAATTGCCACATCAACGTTGAGGTTTGCTCCAGCATAAAGGCCGTTAAATACCTTTACAAGTACATATACAAGGGCCATGATAGGGCTTCTTTCAGCATCGACCAGCCCGACGCCGATGGTAACATTGATGAGATCAAAAGATACGTAGACGCGAGGTGGGTTACTCCTCCAGAGGCGATGTGGAGGATATTTGGCCTCCCCTTGTGTGCCAATGAGCCGCCTGTCCTACAGTTGCCTCTTCATCTCCCGAATATGCACAGGGTGGCATTCAATGAGCAAGCTCACTTGACCGACGTAGTTGCCTCTCGGAAAGCTTCCAAATCCATGTTGACAGAGTATTTCAAAGCTAACCAAGACCACCCGTGGGCTAGGAATATATTGTACAAGGATTTTCCCGGAAGGTTCACATGGCAGAAGGGTAAGAAGTATTGGAAAGAGCGGGTGGAGCGTTTTCAGATAGGTCGAATTGTGTCTGCCAATCCTACCGAGGGGGGCGATACTATCTGCGTGTGCTACTAAACCATGTTGCTGGCAAGACATCATATGAGGACCTGATCACCGTGGACGGTAGGCTATGCAGGAGCTTTAGAGAGGCTGCCGAAAGGTTGGGACTCATCGAGGCAGATAACACGCTCGATGACTGTCTTACCGAGGCAGAGCAGTGGGCGATGCCATGTTCGCTCAGGAGGCTCTTCGCAACAATTTTGGTGCACTGTGAGCCAGGAGACGCACGTGGTTTATGAGATAGGCACTTCGAGCATATGTCTGATGACTATCGGCGATCACACACGTGCCCGATTGAGGTGGAACAAATGGTGTTGCTTGACATTAGGGGTATGTTGCAGTCCATGGGCAAAGACATAGCTGATTTCGCTCTTCCATGCATTGACGACTCGTTCGACCCAACCGAGGGCGAGGCCAGCGAAGTGATCGAGGAATCCAACGTCGATTTTGACATCAATGACACTAAATTGGCTTCGTCGCTAAACTCAGAGCAGAGGGCTGCGTATGACGAGATACTAGCTTCTGTTGAACGCGGTGATGGGGGTGTGCTCTTTGTTGATGGCCCGGGAGGTACAGGGAAGACCTTCCTGTACAGGGCGCTGCTCGCCAAGGTTCGAAGCGAGGGAAACATCGCTATCGCTACCGCGATGTCAGGCGTCGCCGCTTCTATCATGCCTGGAGGCAGGACTGCCCACTCGAGGTTCAAGATCCCATTGAGCTGCGACGATGGCGCCTCATGCACCTTCACGAAGCAGAGTGGTACCACCAAGCTACTGAGGATGGCCTCATTGATACTATGGGATGAGGCCACCATGACTAAGCGACAGGCGGTTGAGGCACTGGACAATAGCATGCGCGACATCAAGGGAAGACGGGACCGACCCTTTGGAGGAAAAACTGTTGTGTTTGGCGGGGACTTCAGGTAGGTGCTTCCGGTCGTCAGGAGGGGGTCCCGGGGTCAGATAATCGATGCAACCCTCCGAAGTTCACACCTCTGGAAGGGTATGCGCCAGCTAAGGCTCATCACCAACATGAGGGCTCATAATGACACCGGGTTTGTGGACTACTTGCTAAGGGTAGGCAATGGCACCGAGGAAGTTGACGATCAAGGAAACATACGACTCCCTGAAGATATTTGTGTGTCGTCTAGAGGCGAGGGTGACGACCTGGAGAAGCTGATTGACCATGTGTTTCCGAGACTAGATGACAACATGTCCGATCCGAATTACATGACTTCACGCGCAATCCTCTCCACCACGAACGACAACGTCGACAAGATAAACATACGCATGGTAGAGCGTTTTCGGGGAGAAGAAGTAATGTACCATAGCTTTGACAGTGCAGAAGACGACCCGTATGGCTACTACGCTCCCGAGTTCCTAAATGGATTGACTCCGAACGGTCTGCCACCGCATGCACTCAAACTGAAGCTCAACTGCCCTGTCATACTTCTCTGGAACATTGATCCGGCTAATGGTCTGTGTAACGGGACGAGGCTTGTGGTGCGAGGTTTCGGGAGGAACGCCATCGACGCAGAAATCGTGATCAGACAACACGCAGGTAGGAGGGTATTCCTTCCTCGAATACCCCTATGCCCGTCTGACAACGACATGTTTCCATTCAAGTTCAAGAGGAAGCAATTTCCTGTAAGACTTAGCTTTGCTATGACGATTAACAAGGCTCAAGGCCAGACAATTCCGATTGTTGGCGTGTACCTACCTAATCCGGTGTTCTCTCATGGTCTACTGGATGTTGCATTGTCTCGAGCCACCGCGAAGAGAAATATAAAGATCCTCATTGAGAAGGAGAAGGAGAAGGAGAATGCCAAGAAGAAAAGCGGTAAATCTAAGAAGCGAAAAAGACCTGCCTTGTCCTTACAGACCTCGATGAAGAACATCGTCTATAAGGAAGTCCTTACGGGCTGACGTCCCCTCTTAAATATGTGAGAGGATTTACTCTTATGCTACAGGTAATTTGGTGCTCTTTGCTGTCTTTGTACATATCTCAATCTTTCGATGTTTGCAATTGAACTTTATTATGTTTATAGTACAAGGCAAGTATTAATAATATTGCCTCGGAGTTTTGACTTTGCAAGTTGCCAAATTTTGTTGTATGTGACATTATTTTTTGTTATGCTGGTTTGCTTATGTATATTATTCTTCTGTTGTTTTGTAATCAATCATCTACTACATCTAAACTCGGCTTTGTTTTTCTTCACAAATATTGCACACTGCCTTGGTCACTTCGTCATTGTAAAACTAGACTCCACTCAAGTGTTCTACAATATAGAAATATTTATGATGCGGCCTCAAAGCGGCCACAAAACTGGACCACCATACAATATATCAAAACTATATCTATATATTATTTATCATAGGTGGAGGTCCCTGTATAGTCTCTTATTTCCCTGCATGTTGCAGCAGTCTTTGTATGTGACATTATTTTTCGTTTTGCTGGTTTGCTTATGTGTATTATTCTTTTGTTGTTTTGTAATCATTCATGTACTACATCTAAACTCGGATTTGTTTTCCTGCACACTGCCTTGGTCACTTCGTCATTGTAAAATTAGACTCCACTCAAGTGTTCTACATTACAGAAATATTTATGATGCGGCCCCAAAGCGGCCACAAAACTGGACCACCACACAATATGAAAACTATATCTTTATTATATTATTTCTCATAGGTGGAGGTCCTTGTATAGTCTCTTATTTCCCCGTTAGTTGAATTTTATAATGCTGGCTTTTCAATACATACATAAACAGCCATGTTGTGTTGCAGGTTTGGCGCAAGGAAACGGCTGTTATTAGTTGCGAGGTCCAACGGCGGTGATCGGATTCGGATGACTTGAGCAAAGCTGTGAAAATTCATGTGTACCAAACAATATGTCCAAATGCTTGGCTATTCACCAAGAACGCAGACTGTATGCTTAATTATTTTTGTGATCTTTGTGGGTCTATGCCTACAAACTACAACCTGAGCCACTTCATAGCTCATAAATCATTATTACTAGAATATAACAAAAATATTCTGAACCACCTTCTGGCCTGCCAAGTGAAACAACTATTTAAACTTTCTATCGGCTCATAAATCATAGCGAGCAGACCATCACGAACCTATAATTGATGAGAATGGTAGTAAGGGGCACAACACAGCTTATCAAGCAATGTTGTTGTTAGTAGAAGAGTTTATATCAGTACCTTCCAGTTTCTTCACATAGAGTTCCTTGGCGGCCAACATTGTAATGCTGATCTCAGTCCAACTTCCACAATAGGAGGTTTGCCTTGTTCAGACTGGAAATGGCCCAAGAATCTGCATCTCATAAAAACACAACATATAAATCTTGTGTGTAATAATATTAGACCAATGTCTCTCTACTCCTAAGGTTTTGTCAGAGTGATATTTTTGCACACATAAATCAACTTACACATGTATAGCATCCTGCTTCTCAGGATCTGTGTAAGCATTATTGTATTAACGCTGAAGGGTTCAAAGGAACTCCTGGGATTGGGTTGCTGCCTTCCACTGCCCTCTTTCTCACTGAAGATCTGCCGCATGTTTCAATGGAGAAGTTAGACTGATCATTCAAAATACAAAGTTGGATGTATTTTGACTATTGAACAATGCCTACCAACATCACTCAAATCATTTTGAAAGAAAGATGTTCAAGATTAAAACAGCAAACACGTAAAATGAGAATTAACTATAAGTTTTTCTCAAAAACTATAATCAGTAAGAAATGCATGTTAATTTAGTCACAAAAATTTCAGATGCAAACACTCTGAGATAAATTTTCATAACACTCAACATGCTTGGGTGACAGATGCCCTCGACCTATTATCGTCATCTACTACTAAACAAGTTTCCAAAGGGCAAAGCCGCGTGTACGAATTGATTTAGGAAGTTCACTTAATCATAGGAGGACCTGTGAGAGCAAACGTCTCATATTAGGTATCAACTGTACTGGTGCGCTGACCTTTGCTAAAATGACAAGCATGACAGACTGACCCATGATACTAGCCAGCAATTGCTCTTTCAGATTCCTATTTTCAGCTAATAGGTGGCCCTAATGTTTATTTGAATTAAACATTTGGCCAAATCGCCAAACACAACATTAGGGTAAGACAAATAAACATGTTATTTGAGCAACACAATGATAAATATTGTGAGATTTCATATACTAATTATCAAAGGTTCCAATAATCAACATGGGTGGATGTTATACACGGTTCAGCGCGCTGCAGTGCTGATTTGGCACATAAACAAGGCTTTTTCTTTCTCGAATACACTTAAACAAGACTTGGTGTTACTACTTTTTATTTCTTTAGTCAGTTTTGGGGTTGTCTTCTGAAAGATATAAATGGAAGACCAGGTAAACTTTGCAACAGCCACTACAGGCTTATACGAGGCTAGCTATCGGCTATCATAACTGTTCTATTTCACAACTATCATGTTGTTTGAACATCTCAGTACCTTTTAGATACTTATTATTACATTGGAGTATTATGCCAATGGAATTTGATGGAAGCGATGGCACCGTAATAGCGCCATCAACACAATGCATGTATTACGATATGATCAAATCAGACATTATATAAGCATAGTAGTCCCCACATATGTTATTCAATAAAAAAATATAAATATCAGTACAACAATTATGGGAAAAAACATGCTTGAGTAGCTCTCTAGAAATACTAGGGTTGATGCAATGAAAGCCTATTTAAGTCAATCTGGTGTTTAAAAGGATGCTTGAATTCAATGAAGTACATCTAACATTGACATTGCAGTTTTATGCAAGGTGAGTAAAAGAACGGCAGCAGCTTCCTCAAAGAAGTACATCTAACATTGACAACTGATTTACCTTTGCAAAATACTCAAGAAGGGCAGCAGCTTCCTCCTCCACAGCTATGCGGGACTCAAGCACATCCCAGTTAGGCCAAAACCACCTCTTGATTAGCATTATGGATTCAGCTGCATTGATGGATTCAGAGTACTATTGCCGGCACTCCCTGTTTCTTGGCTTGCTGAAGAAAGAAAGCAACCAACCAACAAATTCAGATCAGGGGCTCGCAAGCAAGCAAGCAGGCCAAGAGAGCAAAGGAGGGGCTTACCATCAGCTATGCGGGAGCCGGGCGAGGTAGCGCTTTCTGAGACGGTCGATGGAGATGCCGAGGTCGCCAGCCGCGGGGGGCGTTCCGGTTTCTTGGCCTGCTAAAGCAGCGGGACGAGCGACGTCGTGTGGCCGGCCGGCGGCAGCAGTGGGGACGTGGATGGGTGGTCGGACACGCCGGTGGCTGAGGCAGCGACGCCCCCGCTGCACGTCGCTCGGCGCACGCCGTGCCGTAGAGCTTCGAGCTGTCGTCGCTCCTTGCGGAGGGTGGCGGCATCGGGGAGCAGTCGTCGCCCTGGCCGTGCCTGTGAGACCGGGTCACGGCGCCGCGGCACACCAGGGAAGAGGAAACCACATCAGGGAAGGAACATGTGGAAGAAGAAGAGGAGAGGGGGCGCGTCAAGCAAGGGGAGTGGCGTACTGGAGCTGCTCCGCTTGCAGATCGAGCCGCCCGACCTGCGACCTCGCCGGAGAGGAGCACCGCCGCGGATCCGACCGGAACGGGACCGGATCGAGCACGCACGCCCAGGTCAGGAAGCTTGCAGTGTCCGCCTCCGTTAGTCGCGCCGCACACAGCTCGTCGTAGCCCCAAGCCCCGCCAATTCATGAGACCGATTCGGTGGTCGGCGGGCGGAGTCGCGCGGTTGCGGGCTCGTCGACGCGCGCGGCGATGCGGCGGGGGGGAGCCGGGGAGGGGAGAGGGCGAGAGGTGGTCAGTGAGTGGATAGGAGAGGAGAGAGTGCTGGGGATAAGGTTCATTTTTTTATATAGTTAGTTTTTTTTAGGTGGGGGTAAGCTTGGGTGCTGGTTGGGCCGTGGTGGATAGCTAATTTGGGCCTTTGATGGCAATTTTTGCTCAACGAAAAAACATAGATATTTAAAGTATATATTTACCTCAGAAAAACAATAAAAGTGTATATATATATATTAAACATGGTTCATAAAAATAAATGTTTTTTATACTTATTACATATATTGAGGGTATGACAAAAAAAAGTTAAGAGACGAAAACGAATATACTTGGTTTATGTTGGTTCGCTTGCACGTTTTTATCTTTTGTTGGAAAATTTTGCATATCCTATATAAATAATTTTAGAAAATCAGATGAATACTTATTTATATATGAACATTATAGTTCGTTGTTTTCCCTGAATTGTTGTGTTAGTAAAATGATTTAAGCAACATAATTTTCTAATAATATCAAAAATGTTTATCTTTTTTACAAACAAAATAGTTGTGTTAGTTTCACTTTTATTTTTATTATATATTATCTTTGATTATATGATGAAGTAGAAAATATCATTTATATTTCATCATAGACATAATTTTCTAATTCATATGTATAATGGTTTATTAATATTTATATCTAATTGTTACTACGACTTGTATGTTATTTACACCAGTTATTCATTCTGATTAACATGCCGGGCTAGCAGTCGCCAATGCCAAAAAACGTCAGATTCAAGTATTGCAAAAATGGAATTCAATTATTAAATAATTGTGTTTGTGTTATATTGTTTCTATGTGTGGAATTTAACATGTAACTCTTGCAATCTATTTCAAGAGCCCGTGGCAACGCACGGGCATTCTACTAGTAATTATTTAATTAAACAGTTGCGTTTACATCTTGAGTAAACTGACTGATGAAAAAATCGAGAGTAAACTGATGACTGATGAAAAAACGGACCTGATTCTTCGGCGCGTTTCATCTTGGCCAGGTCAGCATCGCTGAGAATTTTTTTGGAATTTCTTTTAGATGAAGGTGTGGATTATTTTTAAATGTATTTTTTTCTTTTTAGATTGAGGTGAGGACCTCTGGCACTTTTTAAAAATGAAGGGTTGTGCAAAGTGGCACTCCATGATACACTGTGGTGACAGTTTTTCTTTTTACTTCTTTTTTTAGATGAAGGTGAGGAATTTTTTTTAGATGTTTTTTTAGACGGAGGTGAGGACTCTATGTATTTTTTTTAATAAAAACATGCGCACAGCTTCCTCTCAAGCGGTGCCACAGGGTGACGCCCCAACCACTAGTAAACTTGAAAAAGATTCGCTGCCGGTGACATGGATATGGCTGTACACGAGCCGAGTCGTCTCAGGCCCGAGCTTTGCTTTGTCTCGCCCTTTTTCTGAGCCGAGCAGAGCCTGCTCACTCACTGACTAAGACACCAGGAGGGGTCGACTTGGGAGGTTCGGCGAGCGGCAGCGCGGCATCGGCAAACCGGGGTGGGGGCTTGGCGAGGTACAGGAAGGCGGCAACACCCTAACCCTAACCCTAACCCGAGGGGAGCGAGTGGCAAGAGGGAGGAGCCAACTTTGATCGGCCATCGGCCTGGGGCTGATCAGGACATCTACTTTCTTTTTTTGAGCACTGGGCTGAGGGTGGAGGATTGAGCACTCTCGAGCCCAGTTCCACTCCAAAGTGGCAGCTAGGCTCAGGTGCCCAACCCAGCCCAAAAGCTTGGTCAGGCCGTCCCGAACTGTTGTGTTTGATCTTTTTTTCTTTTTCTTTTTTTGAGGATTGTGTGTGAACTGGTTATATGTCTGAGTAACTTTTCCTTAACTGAGAAATGACAAAGCGAGTAAATGTTGACATACGGACATGATCATGAAGAAAAGGGCATGTAAAATAGGTTAACTATTTGACACATGGAATACTCAATAAAGAGGGGTTTCAATATGTTGTACTGCATTTCTTTTAGCAGAACAGATAATCTCACAACGGGCTGCTACTTTGGCACTAACTTCAACTAAAGATGTTATTTCTAATATATCTAGAGTATTACTGTACAACATATGGTCACAGGTAAATATCCATCACAGCTCTACAGAAACATCCCTTTTCTGGCATTTTCTCGCATCCCTCTTCTGGCAGCCGGTTCAAGAGTCTGTAGGACCTGTAACAAACAACAACACAAAATGCGTGTCAAATAACCAAGCCTTCTTTTGCATGCAAAAAAACTCTCCCAAGGGCGAATGAGAGAGCGAACATGCAAGCAATATTTAATCACATTCTTTGTAAAATGTCACACAACTCAAAGTTAGTGCCCGTCGACAAACCTACAAGCACCAACATGCATCTCTTGCTCCAAAGAATCTAAAACTTCCAAGTCTACAATGGAAGATGTGGATGCTTTGATGAAAAAAACATGGATGAAGTCTGTTCTCTACAACTTACTTGCTGCGTACCGCCTATTTAACAAAACCATAAACTCCCAAAATATCACCATACTTTATGGTGTGCTATGATATTTTGAACATCACATGGGTGTCATGTAAGAGTGTGACATAAGCTTACAGACTTAGTGCTAGCATTATGTCTGGATAATAATTATCTGCAAAAAAATGGAATATACATACTTGAGAATTGAAAAAATAATATGGATAATAATCTGTAGATGGGTCTGGTTAAAAGAGGAGGGTGTACCTAGCTTGTAAGAACTTCTCCAAGTTCTGATAATTCTGCAGTCCACTGTATGGTGCTTCGTTGTTTTTTGAGTGTGTGAAACACCCCAACCTATGGAGTTAGGGCGGAAATCTCTTAGTGCTAGCACTTGCTAATGATACTTCGGTACAGAGGAATGGATGGCAGTGATCAAGCAAACCGCCGTTATAATATAGAAATGAACTTACAGAAATATGAACTTCAGCACCTGAAGTGCCCTTGCATGTGATCATCAGCGTATTTTCCAACTGACAATTGCAGAGAAAAAACATTGCAGTCAAGACCGTGAAGCTAACAACTATCACACAAATGTAATTTATTTTCAACTCATTAACCTAACAAATCTCTATTACACCCACCTCGATTGTGGTAGAAACAGGTTTTCCATTGATAGATTCAATAGCATCACCTTTTTGGATTCCGAGTATCTCAGCATTAGATCCTTTCGACACCTAGGGTTCAATTGCCAAACAATTATACCATATACACATGGGAAAAGGGTCACCTTCAAGAAGCCATTACATTCCTCTTGAACAATAAGACCATGATCAATGTTATACATACGCCATAACATGTCAACATGAGCAGGTTCTAGAAGCTTGATGGCTTGAAACATCATCCCAAGATGGGGCCGGGCGATGCACCTACACCAAATCAGACACCATTTTAACATATTTCGAGCAAGGTATATCGTCGAAACCTTTCAAAATAAGCAATCTTTAGTGTTTCTATCTAACATGTTAAAAAAAATCAACATATTTCGAGCAAGGTATACAGGAGTTGTAAACTTCTCGAAATAAGCAAACATTTGGTGGAACTCAACTTTTATTTAACATGTTAAAAAAATCAACATATTTTGAGAAAGGTATACAAGAGTAAGTAATCCTTTCAAAATAAGTCATCTTTAGTGGAATCCAACTTCTATCTAACGGTCAACAAATATTTTGATACAAATAAAGTTCAAAAAGGCCCAAAGGGGATGAATCATTCATTGTAGTTGAAAAATGCTCAAAGACGGGTTTTCATGACATTACGTAGAAGTAAAACATCATATTCCAATATAACCAGGAACACTTGAGTACCACAAAAGAGTACTTGAATATCTCCTAGGTTTAAGGAAAACTGTCCATCAAAATTGAGAGAGAGAACCTAAAGCATAGATTTCCATTTAACTTTACACTACAATTTGGCTGAAGACATATGAATCGGAATTATAATGCCTTATCAGTTCCTTATTATATATAATTGTCATCATGAACCATTTTGTAGTCTCAGCATGGTCCTACTTGTTTATTTTCAGTTCTTGATTTGCTTATAAATAATTATTATTGCTAAATTGTTTAATTTAGCCACTTGTACAAACATATGACTGCATGTCTATACATAAAACACGACAATGATCACATTTTCTTTGAGAATCTTAACATAACCTATGGTCATTAAATTGCACTGTTCAAAATATATATCTGCCAGTTAATCGGCATACCAGTCAGTTAAAAATGACCTATTCACGCAATTAACTGGGTGGACCAATTTATCTGTCTAACAAGCAGATTAATCGACTTGTCAGACCAAATTATTGGCTGGGTCGATTAACTGCCTGGGCGATTTTGGCCCGAATTTAGCCTGTTCCCTCCCTTTACCCACAGCCTCCCACGCATTAGGTTGGTCCATGATCTCTCCCGCTCATCGAGGAGCAGCCCCCGCGCCAAGCAGCCGTCTGCGTTGACCCTCCTCAAGCAGCTGCCTGCATCACCGCAGCGGACACATCTCCACTCCTCCAGCTGCTTCGTCATCTGCTCCTCCTGTCGTCTATCCATGGCATCAACAGGCCGCAAGGTAAACTCTTCTCCTCTGTGATGTAATACTGCTGCAGTGCTGCTCTCCTATGTAGTACCTAGAATGCACTGGTGTGGTGCATTTGGCATTTGCTGCAATCTATGGCTGCTTCTACTGCAGCATGTGCTCCAATATTGAAAAGCAATTCAGATGCAGCCTAGGATATATATAGACATGGCCCTAGTTAACCTACCAATGAATTCAGTTAACAGGCTGATAAGCCAATTTATCCCTACTCAGCACCCAACCGATATGCTACCAGTTACCGATATCCTGAAGATTGTTAAATTGCATAAAAGTGAGCAAATAGATACTACAAAAATTAGTTCTACTTCTAACAATAAGTAAGAAGAAAACATAGGAGGGAACACATTAGCTTAGCATCACCAATCAATCATATAGATACTATCTCAGAGGTGAGAGGAAAAACGCACCGATATTTCTTCCATGAATCCAAACAGTTGAGCAAAATGGAAGAAGGTATAAAAGACCCAAATCTCTTAGGGAGGTTGACCATTCCGACAACGTTTTCATTCAAGTCAATGACTAGGCCTCCATTGTCATACTACAACAATTCACATTGACAAAACATGAGAGTTTACAGTAACAAGAAAGATGTTATAAAACAAATGACATAGAAAAACTAATAGTTGTAACAAATGTATATAATACTATCTCATGATAAGATATATTACCTCATTATCATCACCATGGTCATCTGGAGATCGGAAGTGCGCATTGTGGTACCGCCGGTACATGTTTGGATTCTTATATTCTGCCCTAGCATATGTTATCCTTAGATTTAAGGAATCGTCTCTTCCGAGCCGAAAAACATCTTGAGCAAATTTTACATCTTCTTCACGAAAGGATGGTAACTTGATTGGTTGGCCCACCTCAACATTCAAGAAAGCGATATCGTAATGAGGCTGATAGTAGACCAGATTGCCCTTTGCACTGGTGCCATTTAGCAAATGAACAGTGACCTGAGAAGAAAGTTCCGGAACAGATTGTATTAGAGATTTGCACATATGATGTTCCCATTTTGTTACTAACTAGAGAAGGCCAAGAGCACAAAAAGCATGTCTTGTCTACCAAATGAACAGTTCTGAAAAGAAAGTTCCGGAACAGATTGTACTAGAGATTTGAACAATGCTTAATTAGTAAGAAAATCACATATGCTATTTCCATTTTGTTATTAAATCGAAAGGCCAATATGTATAGCACAAAAAAACATGTGCTTGCATTGGTGTAATCTAACAAATGAACATTGACCTAAAAAAGGCTGCGGGGCAGATTATATAAGATTTTTGAACAATGCTTAGTAAGCAAACACATGTGCCGTTTCCATTTTGTTATTATTAGGAAAGGCCAATAGTAGCACACACAAGAAAAACAAGAGAATTGCAACTAGTTAGATTTACACCGGAGATTTATTTAGTTATTTATTTGGGGGTGGAAGCGGCTGGGCTGGAAAAGAATGATACAAATTTTTAAGAAGAAACACAACATTTAACTCACATCAGCACGAGGAGCATACTCTTCGCCACCTGACCAGCTGCTGTCAGGAGAGTCCTTTGTGCGAATCAGACGCGCGGTTGTCAAAACAAGGCCGGTTTTCTTGTCCTCATCCCAATCGACCCAGAAGCCGGAGCAGCGTCTCAGCGGTTCACCATCTGCGTGAATCGATACATACATTTTTAAGTTGCGCGACGGACGATGGATCAATCGTCAATTCAAAACAGAGAGGCTGCATATACATATACTACATACCAAGAGAGGATGAAACCCCTAGGAGAAATTTGGCAGCAGAGAGCGCGGCCTCGCTTGAATCACGGACGGCAAAGACCTCGGCGGTGTGAAACCTGGTCGGGGGTTTGAAGTAGTCGAGCGTAGGGATTTTCACAGGCGGGGGAGCTATATATATTGATCGAGAGTAATAATTAATTAACTAAACAGTTGCGTCTACATGTTGAGTAAACTGACTGATGAAAAAATCTCGAGTGAACTGATGACTGATGAAAATATGGATGAGACGGACCTGATTTCTGGTCGCGTTCCATCCTGGCCAAGTCGGCATCGCTGAGAATCCACGCGTCTGGATCAGGCAACGATGCCTCGTCTCTCCGCACACTCACCTTCTTCTTCTTCTTCTCCGGCAAGGCCAAGGGATCGTCTTGGCTGGTCGGATCGGCCGTCATGGTTCTTCTGTTGTCGGATCTCTCCCCACCCGCCGCACTCATCCTCTTTCTTGGATGACCTAGAAACCAACCGATCCTCCTCTAGCAATCGCGCCGCCGCCTTCTTCTTCTCTCCAACAGTCCACCAACCGACTCCAACTGATCCGAACGAATGTGGTCGTGGTGGCAGATCCTCCAATGGCGCCGCCGGCTGTGACTGTGACCACCCTCCTCTGTTCTGGGCTTGGCCCATTTATTGTTTTTCTCTCTTTTGCTCGCAGCCTGCACGCTGGTGCAACCGGGTTTTGGCAAGCTTCTCCCCGTCCGGTTTTCCTTCCGGTTTTTTATTTTATTTTTCCTTATTAACTTTCATTTTCGTTTTTCTTTCTCATTTTCTTGTCAGCATTTTAAACGCGGACTTTTTTCAAATGTGTTAACTTTTTCAAATGCGCAAACGTTTTATTTCAGATTATAATTTTCTTGAAATTAATGATTTTTTTCCATATTCATGAATTTTTTTTCAAATCTGTAAATAAAACAAAATTCGTGAGCTTTTTAAAATTCATCAACTTTTTTCAAATTTGTAAACTTTTTGAAAATTCATGAACGTTTTCCAAATTTAAAATAAAACAAATCCATGAATTTCTTGAAAATTAATGCACTTTCTCCACACCAGGGCAAGTTCGGAGACAAGCCACCACACACATTACAACCACAACACAAGGGGGCCCACCCTGAACTGAGAGACGAAGCCGTGTTTTGACCAGCAGTTGGTCACCATGAGACAAAATGCCAACGAGACTTCCCTTATCCATGCACCATCCACCCATTAATGTCTGCCTACGAGAGGTCAGCGAGTAGGTGGCGGAAGCGGCTCGATCTCGAGAAAGGCATCGAAGGCACCAACACCGGTGTACATACTGCCCCCCTGAAGATCAACCTAGGACAGAACGAGCATCGAAGGAACGCAACACATGACCTCCAATTGCTGTGTCTCCGTACAAGATGCTCCCTATAGAGGGACGACGTCGAGAACACCACTATCGCCGATCCAGAACTAGGTTTAGAATTTTGTCCAAAGTCAACAGCCCAGCACAAATTTAAGGATGAGATGCCGACGCACCTTGGCAACGCCTCCAAGGAGGGGAACAATACTCGACGAAAAAATCCCTCCCCGAGAGTAAAAAACCCGGACGAGTAAATCCCCAGCGGCGGCGACGGCGGCGGCGGCGCGATTGCGAGAGGATAGGTTGATTCCTCGATCGGGTCAGTTGGAGGCGATCCAACAAGAAAAGGAGCATGGCGGCTTATGGAAGCACACGAGACGGTCCGTTGGAGAAGAAGAGGAAGAAGGTGGTTGCGTGGAGCCAAGAGGACGATGTCTCGTCGCCTGATCCTGCTTCCTACTACTTGGCCAAGAAGATGGAACAGGCCAGACGCGATGAAGAATCAGGTCCGTCTCATCCATCTTTTTCATCAGTTTATTTATCTCACAGTAACTAATTACTCTCGATCGATATTTATCTTATGCTCCTGCCTGCCTGCCTGCCTGCCTGTAGCTCCCCGCCCTGTGAACATCCCCACGCTCGATCACTTCACACCCCCGACCAGGTTCCACACCGCCCAGCTCTTCTCCGTCCGTGAATCTGGAAGCCAGGCCGTGCTCTCCGCTGCCAAATTTCTCCTAGGAGTATCATCCTCTCTTGGTATGCAGTACATGTGTATATCTATCCAGCCTTCTCTGTTTTGGATTGATTGATCCATCGTGCAAGTTAATGCATGCATCGATCGTGCCTGAATCACACAGATGGTGAACCGCTGAGACGCTGCTCCGGCTTCTGGGTCGATTGGGATGAGGAGAAGAAAACCGGCCTTGTTTTGACTACTGCGCGACTCATTCGCACAAAGGATGCTCCTGACAACGTCTCCTCAGGCGGCGAACAGTATGCCCCTCGTGCTGATGTGAGTCAAATCTAACTAGCTGCAATTCAAATGTTTTTTTGTGTGCCATTAATGGGCCCTTTATTATAACAAAAAAAATGGAAACGGCATATGCGATTTGCTCGCTAAGCATTCTTCAAAGGTCTTATATAATCTGTTCCGCAACTTTTTTTTAGGTCACTATTCATTTGCTAGATCGCTCCAGTGCAAAGGACATGTTTTTGTGCTAGCTATTGGCCTTTTCTAGTTAATAACAAAGGGAAACATTTGGAGATGGCGCACCGGCCGAACGCTTCGGCCGGTCTCGTCCACACACGCAGCGCTAGGCCCACCACGTTATCCTTCCCCCCATCCCCACGTCCTTCTCCTTCCTTTTCCTAGTACTTTTTCCCCATCTCCCCGGCTATCATGGAAGTTCAAACCTGCGATCTCCTCCAGCGAGCCCTCCTTTCTTCTCCGGCGAGCACCCCCGGCTATCATTTCATCCGTACAAACTTGACATTTCAATAACACATTCCTATTGCTACAATAAAAGTGTGCTATTTAGATGATTTTTGGACGATGCTTTCCCAGCTTCCCGCGTATTTCGAACAGTAATACGCGCATTTGCAGTTGTGATAGCTCACTGGATTTGTTCATTACCTAGAAATTAGAAATTCTAATTCACTGGAAATATATGCAGGCTACTACAGGATTGGCTGGTCAGCCATGCAAAACAAAACAGAGCACTGGAGCACTAAGAGCAAGGGATGGAACAAAACCAATAAAAAAGAGAAGGAACCATACCATGGATCAGCTTGGTACACATGGTGTCTATTAACTTCCCTCCCTCTCAGCCTATGACTTGCCAGGTTTTTCCCGACCTTGAGGTATCATCTCCTACAACATTCAAAAATAACCGCCAGGCAGTGGTGAAGGTGAGCATCTGACCATAAAATGTAGAAGGTAATTGTTTTGCACAAGCATGGTGGTACTTTGCATCCAACAGTTGGCCACATTTCATGGCCAATTGCAAGAAAATCAATCAGTTTTGACTGCTCTAGCTGTATAGGTTTCCAAAAAAATTTTGTTTAGGGACTATCTTTCAATTCTTAATTAGAAGAAAAAGGGAGATGATTCCCATGAATGAACACAAGACATCTAAACCTCAGTCCTCAGGTTATAATAGAGAAAACAAACATGGGAAACCTCTTTCGAAACAAACAGAGTGGAGGAGAGACAAGTCACCTAGGAGACAAAGATATGGTGGTGATGTTGAGCAGATGAGATCAGAGCAACTTCTCCTTGGCCTGGCTCCCAAGCTGCACAGAACCATCACTTGATTCTGTGGAAGAACGTTGACGAGGGCAACAAAAACAAACTTTGAGGAGGGTAACAGGGCCACTTGTCGATCCCAAGCTGCACACAAGCAAGCAACCGCACAGACGAACACATCAGATGAAGAAAATCAACCACTGCCAAGATTGCAGATAATTTGATTGGTAAATAAGCTACATCTTCTCGAAAAAAAGTAAGATGATGAAACAAAAGAGGACTTAAGTAACGTGAGATCCAGAGGGCACAAATGCAACATAGTTCAGGTCTATAAGAGAAGTATATGACGAAAGATATGACTAGACCGAGCACATGAAACAACTCTCCAGTTCACACATTGCTTTGGACACTAATGACTACAAGAACATTTGAGCCAAAGAGCACATGATGGAACATAACCAACAAAAAAGAAAAGGTACCGTACCGTGGATCAGCATGGTACACGTGGCGTCTATCAACTTCCCTTCCTCTGAGCCTGTGACTTCCCAGGCCTTTTACCACCTTGAGCTATATCTCCTGCAGCGTTCAAAAAGAACCACCGAGTCAAGTCTCCTTCTAAACAACACAAACACAAAACAGAGAGATGCATGTTGAAAAAAAAACATCTGTTCTTGGGAAGGTGGACACCATGCACCGCTGACACTTGGTAAACAATTTAAGCAATCATAATATTGACCAAATAAGAACTAAAAGCAAAAGCTATGTCCTCGAATCAATCCACCAAGTTTAAGAAAGGATTAATGCTATGTTCAGCATGTACAGTGGCAAAAGGGCCGAACCTGCTAACCAGCACATGGAGGAGCAATTTAAACGACAATATTGTCAAAATAACAAAACTCTGCTGGAAGGCCACCACAAGAGACCAAAACACTGGGCCATCAGCTAGATGGCAAGCACCATGGTCGGCCACGACCCGGTCACCAAACAGTCTCAAAAAGAGAGAGAAAGAGGGAGATAGACTCACCTGAAATGACAAAGGGGCAACCACCACTGCCGAGATTGCAGATAATTTGATTGGCGGATCAGCTACATCTTCTGGGGAAAATAAAGGAAGATGATGAGACAAAAGAGGACTCCACAAAGGCATCACAGTTGTTTCATGTAATTAATATAAGATCCATAGGGCACAAATGCAACATAGTTCAGGTCTAGAAGCAAAGACAACAAAGATTCACTGCTATGACAACAAATACAACTCAGCTTGGCATAGAGCATCACAACAGGGTCGTGCACCACTCAGAAATTACAAGATTGCACAAAACATTACAAAACCCAAATTTATGGATTTGGACCTCCACCAGCAGTGGGGTGGGGTGCAGTGGCTGCTATACAAAAAAGTTTCGCAACAAAAAAAATATATAACTTGCATGTCCATGTACCGAGAACATGCTACAGAACAACACATCATGTCTATGATAAGATCATCCATTGGCTGTGTCATGAAAAATGAAAACATAAACGAGTAGAACTTGTACTTCAGCCATACACTAACTCAACATGTGCATGGAAAATGGATTACAAGCTGCAAAAATTTACTTCGCAAGCAAAAGATTCAAACTTTCTGAATTGCAGCCTCTCCACAGATCAAACTTATGAAGAAACATGAAGCCGAAAGTGTACAGAACAGAAACAAGCTAATCTTAGGGCAAGGGGAGGGAGGAGACCAAGGACTCACCAGAACCAAAGAAGAGGCGGCCGTCACAGCCCACTTTTGTCGAACTCGCCAAGATGGACGAAGGTGGCCAGAATTCCAGGAGGCATCAGCAGCAATGACCTACTCATCAAAGAAAAACCAATAGTTGCTTTAGTGAACATAGAGATATATTAACTTAGGTGCTCCAGCAGCAAAGAAAACACAAGAACTTGCAAAGCACAGATATTGTGACATTCCATCGACATGATAGATGATCACAATAACAATATTCCAGTGGCTAGACTAGAAAACCACCACCAAAGACCGAGAGAGAGAGAAGACTCACCTGAACCAAGCAAGAGGTGGCGACCACTGCCACAGTTGCGGAAGCCACGGTTGGATAAGTTTGGGTGACCTCAAAGAATCAGCTGCATTTTCTGGAAAAAGTAGTGATGATTAATCGAAACAGTACTGCGTCAAAAAATTCTAAAAAAAAAAAACCACATGAGCTAGAATGATCACAACTGCAATATGCACTGGTCACGCATGGACTTATTCCTACCACAATCAACACCTTGATCTTAAACATGGCAGAGGCATGAGGCACATCCTAAGCATTGTGCATATAGATACTAGATTGAACAAATACACAAAAATGGCAAATTAAACAACTCGAGATTGGGACATCACCTTATTCAAGATAAAACTTCTATTAGCACCACTCACACATGCCAATGGAAGGAATAAATAAGGCGCAGATATATCTTTAAGATGCCAACCATGCAAAAAATGGATTCTGATATAGTTGTTGGCAAATTAAAATGGATTTCAAATTTGCAACACAGCCAACTAAAGGAATGTAGTTGGAGGAAACTTAATAATGCAATGGGGGAAACAACATGTACACAATTAGGTCCCAGACACATGTCGGCCGAATGAAGATGCATTTAACAATATCACTACCGTACATAACAATAACATTATTCTCTCGTCTTCAAAAAAGACCAAACACTGAGCGCATGGAATAACTCTCCAGTTCACACAGTGCTTTGGAGACTACTAACAACAGAACATTTGAGCCAAAGAGCACATGATGGAACAGAACTAAACAAAAAAGAAAAGGAACCATACCGTGGATCAGCTTGGTACACGTGGTGTCTATCAACTCCTTTCCCTTTCAGCCTGTGACTTCCCAGGCTTTTTCCCACTTGAGATTATCATCTCCTGTGACATTCAAAAAGACTCGCCGAGTCAAGTCTACCTCTAATCAACACAAACACAAACAAAAAACAGAGAGATGTGCATGCTGACAAAAACTAAACATCTGTTCTTGGTAGATATACACTATGCACCACTGATGCACTTGGTAATACCAGCTACTCCTGAACAGTTTAAGCAACCGTAATATTTAACAAACAAGAACTAAAAGCAAAAGCTATGTTCTGCAATCAATCCACCAAGTTTCTATCAGTCAATCGGTTCGCCACTAAATTTGTAGAAGTTTAAGAAAAGGCAACGACAGAGGAGACAGTGACTCACCTGAAATGACGAAGAGGCAACCACCACTGTCGAGATTGCAGATAATTTGATTGGCGAATCAGCTACATCTTCCAGCAATGAAAGTTTAGCTTTCCCGCGCATTTGCTCCAGTGATAGCTCACTGCATTTATTCATTACCTACAAACAGAAACTCCAGTTAATTGGAGCTATATGCAGGATACTTTTGGATTGACCGGTCAGCCATGCAAAAGAAAACAGTTCACGAATCAAGATACAACACCCCCTTTTGTCCCATCAGATGTGCATCCTATACGTATTCAATCATATTTTATGTAAAGTTCAAAAGGTGGCGTTTTTTTTATGGCTCAATGAAAGCAAGACAGATCATCAACATGCTATACATGTGACATATCCCAACAAATAAATGGAAGTCATTTAATCCGTACAAACTTGACTAATATATTTCAATAACACATTCCTATTACTACTATAATAAAAGTGTGATATTAAGATAATTTTTGGATGATGCTTTCCCAGCTTCCCACATATTTCGAGAAGCAATAGTTTCCCGCATAATTTTCAAGGTAATAACTTCCCCACACATTTGCGGTGGTGATAGCTCACTGGATTTGTTCTCCTGCTGGAACTTGCTACTACCAACCAATAACAAATTTTGGTCCTTGAAAAGGAAGACAGACTAATACTTTTTTGCATTGCACACAGAGCACGGAGGAGGAAGAACAAAAGAGGGATTAATACTTTGGCCATTGCATTGCACCCAGATGACAGAAGGATGAAGAAATGAAGGGGAGCTCACCTGATGTGTGCTTGTTGTTGCCGAGGCCGTAGCAAAACCAGTCAAAGACGAGTCCACGTGGCCCTCCTCTCCCGGCATCATCCTGGTCGCTCGTCGGCCCGCTCTACCTGAACGCAATCAGCAAATAGTTTGTCGAATGTAGACATGAATAAGCCTAGAAGAGTAGAAAATGTAGAACATTATTTTTTCTCATGCTGCAACTTGCTACCGAAAAAGCTAGCGCCAGATGTTAGTAATCTGGAATCTTCAACAGTTAGCAGTACCACTATCCAATATCCACAGAGTAACCAATCGTTCGGTTTCAGTTTGGCATCCAAACGCCCAGGCCTAGTCATTACTGGTTTCATACTAGTCATTACAGAAGGATGAAGAAATGAAGAAGGGGAGGTCACCTGACCTGTGTTTGTTGTAGCCGAGGCAGAAGTAAAACCCTCCTCTCCCGGCATCATCCTAGTGGCTCGTCGGCCCATCCTACCTGAACGCAAGCAGCAAATAGTTTGTCAAATGTAGATAGTTTGCGCCGGACAGTAATAGGCCTAGAAGACTAGGAAATGTAGAACATTCTTTCTTCTCATGCTGCACTTGCTACCAAAAAAAGTCTGGCGCTAGATGTTAGCAATCTGGAATCTTCCTTCAACAGTTAGCAGTACCACTAACCAATATATATAACCACAGTAACCAGTTGTTCGGTTTCGGTTCAGTAACGAAACGCCCAGGCCTAGTACTCATTACTGGTTTCATACATACACTTGCCACATGAGCATGCATCTTGCAAACAAAACAGTAATAACAAGCCTAGGAGGGAGACTAGGAAATGCAGAACTTGACCTGCAACTTGTTGCTGCCACAAACAAATCTTTGTCTTTGAAAGGAGAGTTGAGACAGATAAATACTTTGGCCATTTGCATTGCACCCAGATCACGGAGGAGGAAGAAAAGAAGAAGGGGAGCTCTCACCTGACTTGTGCTTGCTGCAGCCGAGGCCGAAGCACCACCAGTGAGAGCCGAGGTGACGCAGCTCTCCTCTCCGGGCTGGGCAGGGTGTTACATCATGTCAAATGCAGAATAAACAGCAACACATAAATAGGTGGACAACCATCCATTACTTCTTTCAATTTCCAATACTTGCTACATGAGCATGTACTCCCTCCGTTCCTAAATAGTTGTCTTTCTAGAGATTTCAACAAGTGACTACATACGGAGCAAAATGAGCGAATCTACTCCTCTAAAATATGTCTACATACATCCGTATGTAGTAGTTCATTTGGAATCTCTAAAAAGACAAGTATTTAGGAACGGAGGGAGTATATTGCAAACAAAGTGTTGAAAACAGCCTAGCCATGTAAAGTGTTGAAAAATTTGCTGCCGCTGTACAGTAGCGAGTTTCAAACACTTGGCACATGAGCATGTATCCTCCTTCCACCTATAGCATGTATCTAATAGGAGACTAGAAAATGCAGAACATGATTTGTTCTCCTGCTGCTACCATAAACAAAATTTGGTCTTTATAAAGAAGCAAAATTTGGGTCCTTGAGAAGGAGACATACCAATACTTTTTTTTGCATATTGCACAAAGAGCATGGAGGAGGAAGAACAAAAGTCTTACATTTTTAGAGAAAACTAGTACGTACTCCCTCCGTTCCAAAATAGATGACTCAATTTTGTACTAAAGGTAGTACAAAGTTGAGTCATCTATTTTGGAACGGAGGGAGTACAAGTTAAGTTGATTATGTGGCTGGCTGTAACTAGTTAAAGTAATGGACTTGATTTGTTCTCCTGCTGCAACAAGCCTAGGAGGGAGAGTAGGAAATGCAGAAATTGATTTGTTCTCCTGTCGCAACTTACTGCCGCCACAAACAAATGTTTGTCCTTGAAAGGAAAGTTGGGACAGATTAATACTTTGGCCATTTGCAATGCACCCAGATCACAGAGGAGGAAGAAAAGAAGAAGGGGAGCTCACCTGACGTGTGCTTGCTGCAGCCGAGGCCGAAGCGCCACCAGTGAGAGCCGAGGCGACGCGGCCCTCGTCTCCACGCGTCGTCCTGGTCGCCGGCCGGCCGGCGCGCTCTACCTGCAGATACGAG
>NC_057807.1:6923729-6925379 GCF_018294505.1 Triticum aestivum
AGGCACAAGAAGGATGGATCCGCAGCAGCAGCTTGTCCTTGGATTGGAGGGAACTCACCACCAGATGGGATGGGATGGGATGGGTTCTCGGCGCAGCCCAACCGCGAACAGGTTGGCGGCGCGAGAGGAGACGAGCTGAATGTGGGAGGACCCCGGGCTCCGGCACGATCTTGGGGAGGGAGGACCGCGGGCTCAGTAATGGTTAGCATTCTCTCCCGAACACAAATCCAGTAGTATACGTTTTTTTTGCGGGTTCAATAGTTATTACTGTTTTTTTTTGGTAACATAAAACCATATGTTGTTGGTCATATAGATAGATGATCAAAATTTAACCAAAATACGAGTGGGGCAATGAACCCAGACGGAAGAAGTAAAATGTTAATTATTGGTTTCTAGACACTGCTTGGAAACAAGGAGACTTTTTAATCCCCGCTCTATATATCACCACCCGACGCTTTGTTGGGAAGTCGTTCATGGTTGGGTCGGATTTTCTTGTAGGGTGGTTTTCACTCTCAAATTCAGACGGATGGGGTTTTTCTCATTCATTTTGTTGAGATTCGAGAAGGGTTTTTAAGGTTTGAATGAATACTCTACAAGGAAGCAATGAGATGGCATATATTTTTTTTTGCGGGAAAATTAGAGAGCTTTATTTCATGAAAGCACACTCCGTGCAATCAGCCAGAAGGCTGGTCACCAAGAAGCTAGGGGTTTCTTCGAGCCAGCTTTTGATCACATTCAATGTGCAAGCTCGCTTCGCACACAGATGCGCCGGAACGTTTGCCGCTCGATTTACATGAAAAATATCAAAAGAAGCAAAAGAGGTACATAGCTCTCCTATTTCTAAAAGTAATGTGACGAGATTGTCAGAACTTTACGAGCTCCAAATAGTCGACCTCCATGATCACATGCTAAAATCTACAGAGACATGCAAAGCGGACTCTATATGCGTGCGCACGATCCGGAGTCATAGACGTATACGTGCGTACCCGTACATCACATGCATGCACACACAGGTGGTCTCATCTCGCTCCTGTGCAGCATGCATGCATGGACAATAGTTGAGCAGGCTAAGAGCATTTATAGCAGGATTTGACAAATCCAATCCCTCAGAACGCCTGCGGAAACGACTGGGTGCATCCGTGGATAGTAATCGGTCACGCCTCAAATTAGCTAATATGCATGCAAAATAAATCCTAAGTACTACCCTAGCTAAGCTTCGACGTCGGAGATGTCCACGACGTCGGCGCGTAGGAGGTCTCCGGCTCATCCTCCTCTCGCTCAACTTCATCCATGTAGGCGAGCATCTACTCGTCCGCGGCGTGCTCCGCCTTCATCTCCTGCCGGCGACGGTGTCTAGCCTTCGCATCCGACTCCGAGCGGAGGGAATCGAGGATGGCATGCTGCTCCGTCTGCAGATCTGCGTACCCAGCATCTCCCACATCCTCCTCCGCCTCCTACTCCTCCCCTGGATCCACTTCACTCGAAGGTAGCCCCGCGGTGATCCGCGCTTTGCGCCTTGCCCGGATCTGCTTAAGGAGTTGTAGCCGGCGCTCCGGCGTTAGAAATGGGTAGCCCCTTACCCGACGGCGTGAGGGCATGGCTGCTAGTGATGGCGGACGGGGAGTGGAAAGTGGCGGCGGCGGCGGACGG
>NC_057807.1:6925707-6934224 GCF_018294505.1 Triticum aestivum
AAAAATAAAAAAAGAAAGAAAGAAAAAAAACGCGCGCGGGCGGGCATCCGGACAGGTCCCTTCCCTACACACGAGGTGAGCGGCGTGGTCGCACGCCTATTGCCTTCCTTCCGTGCGTGCGGTGCGCCGGACGAGCTAGTTCTCCTGTTCCGTATAACAATAATTACCCTGCCCGCCGCCACGCTTCTCGCGACGCCGTTCGCTGGGTTTTCCCCTTGTTTAGATATAGATCTCTTCCTGTGTGTTTGTGCTACCTAGCTGCCGTGAACACAAATCGCCGGGATGGCCACCGAGACGTTGGTCGGCGACGTGGACTTCGAGGGCGACGTCATCACCACCACCGTCACGTCCTCCGCGCCGCCATGGCGGCCTGGCTCCGCAAGATCCGCTACGTCTACCGCTGGGTCTACCACAAGCTCATCGTGGGGCTCGACGTCGAGTGGCGCCCCAGCTACAGCCACGCCCAGAACCCCGTCGCGCTCCTGCAGCTCTGCGTCGGCCGCCGCTGCCTCGTCTTCCAGCTCCTCCACGCCGACTACTTCTTCTAAAGAGTTGATGGGAGTAAATAGCATAAAACTACTACTTTACAGGCTAAGGTTTCAAAAAACTACAGAATATTTTTTTTTCTCTGATAACTACCAACTCAGGGGTCGGCTGTTTCAAAAAACCCAAATTCCTCGTTGCTAACATTTTAAGTGTTGGTACTGTGATTGATGAGATGCATCCAAATGGTGCTTGTAGTGATGAACATGCCTACCTTCACAGAGGAATCTCTGTTTTGTTGACTTGTCTCATTTACCGGACAACAATATCCATGGCTCTGCATATATGGGGATGCAGGGGGAGCAACAATTGTCAGTGGTAATTCCTAACATAGAAAGTACTACTAAATTTACCTGCTGCTTGTTGGTGGCAGTGGCAAAGCAATTCATTTATATATGTTTTCCTGTTATAATTAGAGACGATGGGATGAACTCAACTTTCCAAAATGCAAATATCACTTGAGTGAGCGCGTAGTTGACACGTTGTAAGAAAAGGTAGACATTCATCTTGGCCCGCTGGTTTCTTTTTTTTTTTAGATAAAAGGCATTAGCCCGACTTTATAAATAAAGCCACCGGGCAGCATCCAGAACCAACCGAAAGAGTAACATCAAACACGAAACAGACATACGAAAGTAGTTTTGATACAAGGCACCCAAGCCTAATAAGGCGCGCAAGTCATAGAACTCATGACACACCAAGGAAACCAACCCGCTAATCTCCTGGTACAATGCGCGCCAAAGAGGAAGCTGTAGCCCGAATCATGGAAAACATCAAGTCGAAGGCCTCGTGGTCGGCATCCTTACTCAATGATCTCCACTGCTGCAAAAAATATGCTGGTTTTAAATAAGCAGTCAACAGGTTTAGCCGGGAAGACATGTTCGATAGTACATTTGTTCCTCGTGGTCCACAGCGACCAACAGATCGCCGCAAACCCTACCCAGAAAACCCGTTTAGAGGGCCCCGACAGGCCCGTGGCAAGGGCCCTAATGTCAGCAAAGGAGGAAGGGTTCCACGCAACTTGGAGCCAGGAACGGATGTAGCACCAAACGAATTTAGCCAAGGGGCAATGAAAGAAAATATGTTGCGTATCCTCAAGGGCACCACACAAAGCACATCTGTCAGAGCCAGGCCCATTCCTTTTTCGGATCTGGTCAGCCGCAGGCAATTTGCCATGGAAGGCTTGCCATAAGAAGATCTATATCTTAGGAGAGAGGGACACGAGCGCGCCAAATGATCTTAAACTTAGAGGTGGGGGACCCTGAGATCAGCTTAGAGTACAGCTTGGAGTGAGCCCGCTGGTTTCTTCACTCCATTGCGCTGCATCATTTCGTTTACTGATCTGACCCTCTTTTCCCTCCAAGATCCGTCCATCTCTCTCCCGCAACAGCAACATGACCAAGTGATCTGAGCTACATGTTTGTTGGTTCAACTCTGTTGTGCTCTGCAACTATCCTTTTTGTATCCCAGACATGTACCATGTGTTGTAGCTAGAACCTTTTGCTACTTATATTTTGTGGGTTGTAGTAGGGTAGTTTCGTGAGTACAGACAGTGGGTTTTCCTGATGTGCGCTGAACCCTCAATTAATCTATTTTCTCGGACTTGTCGTTTCCCTTCGTGCAAGTTTGCCTGTATCTGCATCATCATTTAAGCAATTTATTTTAGATTTTATAAGCTACTCTATTTGGAAAAGAAAGATTGTTATGCTTCAGCAACCAGCTGAACTGTCTCGCTCCAAATGTCAGGTTGCAATGTCTGGATTTCAGGAGCTCCTTTGTCAACAGCTTTAGTTTGTTTAACCTTTGTCAACAGACTAAACAAGCTAGACCAACCTCAGGCAAGTCCTCTTGTCTGAAGCTGTCAACTGTCATCATCTAGTATTACCTAACAGACAGAGTATCTTGGAGAAGCAAAACTGCTAGGCAAGCAATTACTTAACAAGTAGGCTTGCAACGCAGCTGGGTTACAAGGCAAAGTGGCATGGAAATCTACAATATCTATGCTTATGAAATAATCCGACAAGAAATGCAGAACAGAGTAGCATCTGCAAAATGTATATTCACAACAGAGTTCGCTGCACATCACTGCAAAACAGCGAATCCAATAGGAAAATGGAATCAGGCCGGCTACATCAATAGGCAATATAAATATCCCCTTGCCTCGGTACAGGCGCTAGAAAGAATTGAGGTCTTATCGGATCATGCTCCATTGCTAACCGATTTTGGTCAAACAACGCCAAACTCTAACTCTTCACAGTTTAAATTCGAACTGGGATGGTTCACTAGAGACGGTTTCCATGATCTGGTTAAGAAGGTGTGGGCGCGTCAACCTCTGGGTAACAAGCCCATTCAACGATGGAATAATCGAATTCGCGCCTTGCCTCGATTCCTTCATGGATGGGCTAAACATACCGCTGGCATATACAAAAAAGAAAAGTTGCGACTATCTACCTTAATCGATGCCCTTGATAAAATTGTGGAGGCGAGGCCCCTTTCTGCTGTTGAGGTTGAGCAAAAAAGCCATCTAAATGAGCAGATTGCCCGCCTTTTACGTGAGGAAGAGATTAAATGGTACCAACGGCGCAAGGCCGACTCGCTTGTTCAAGGTGATGATAATACGAAATACTTTCAAATGATGGCCAATGGAAGGCATAGAAAGAAACGTATTTTCGCTCTTGACCGGGATGAAGGCCGTATTGAGGGAGATGTGCCGCTCAGAAATTTTATTACTAAGTACTACAAAGAGCTTTTTGGACCTTCAGCTCAAAGTTCCTTTACGCTGGATGAGTCTCATACTCATGACATCCCTCAAGTTTAGGAAGCGGAAAATGATTTTTTAACCTCTCCTTTCACCGAGGAGGAAATTTAGACCATGGTGTTTCAAATGGAACACAACAAGGTCCCTGGACCAGACAGTTTTCTGGCGGAGTTTTATCAATGTTTTTGGGATATGATTAAGGTGGAATTGGTCCAGTTGTTTAACCAACTACATACCGAAAACCTTGATATTGCACGTTTAAACTTTAGGGAAATTATTCTACTACCCAAGACTAAGGAGGCTAGTCGTATTCAACAATATCGACTGATTTGCCTTCTAAACCTCAGCTTTAAAATCTTTATGAAGGTTGCAACAAATCGGTTGAACGGGGTGGCTGACCATGTGGTCAAACAAACTCAAACAACATTTATGCAAGGACGCAACATACTAGATGGAGTGGTTGTGTGGCATGAAACTGTACATGAGTTTCATCGTAAAAAGTTGAGCGGAGTCATCCTTAAAATTGACTTCGAAAAGGCCGATAATAAAGTAAAATGGCCCTTTCTGTTGCAAACTTTACGCATGAAGGGGTTTTCACCAAAATGGTGCCGATGGGTTGAGAATATTGTTTCTGGAGGTAGTGTATCAATGTCAATGATGATGTTGGTAACTATTTTCAGACTAAGAAGGGTCTTCGCCAAGGGAACCCCATATCCTCTATCTTATTCAACATCACGACCGATATGTTAGCTATCCTTGTTCAGAGGACTAGGATGGATGGCCAGATAAGCGGTGTTGTTCCCCATTTAGTGGAAGACGGCCTGTCTATATTACAATACGCGGATGACACTATTCTTTTTATGGATAATGACCTAGATAAAGCAAGAAACCCCAAGCTGCTTTTATGCGCATTTGAGGAGCTCTCTGGTCTCAAAATTAATTTTCATAAGAGCGAGCTTTTCTGCTTCGGCGACGCTGTAGAGTCCGCAGCTGAGTATGCTGACATTTTTGGCTACCAGCTTGGGCAGTTCCCGATTAGGTATCTAGGTATTCCGATTCACTATCGGCGCTTAACTATCGCTGACTGAAAACATGTGGAAGAGAGACTTGAGAAACGGCTAGCCAGCTGGAAAGCCAAACTCTTGTCATATGGGGGGGAGATTGATATTGATCAATTCCGTCCTCAACAATATGGTTCTATACATGTTGTCATTCTTCCACTTACCGAAAGGGGTTCTTCAGCGTTTAGATTACTTTAGATCCAGATTTTTTTTGGCAATGTGATAATGAACCTAAGAAATATCGACTGGCTAAGTGGACTGTATTATGCCGACCTAAAAGTCAAGGGGGCCTTGGAATTCAAGATCTTGAGATTAAAAACATCGCTCTTCTGAGTAAATGGGTATACAAATTACTCATTGAGAATGGAGTATGGCAGGAAATCATTCGTAACAAATATGTGGGGTCCAAAGCCATTTCTCAAGTTCATTGGAAACCCGGTGATTCACATTTTTGGTTTGGTGTCATGAAGGCCAAGGAATTCTTTTTTCAGTTTGGTACTTTCTTAGTTAGGGATGGTTCTCAGGTTCGATTCTGGGAAGATACCTGGCTAGGCGCGGCCCCACTTATGGTGCAGTACCCTAGCTTGTACAGGATTGTCAGACATAAATTTGTCACGATCAAACAAGTTTTGGGATAAGAAAACCCTGATATTTCTTTTCGTAGGGACCTCTTTGGCCCTCGTCTGGCAGCATGGAATGAGTTACTCTCTTGTCTGGAGGACATTCAACTGACAAGCGAACCGGACAAGTTTCAATGGAAACTGCATCAAAACGGCAGTTTCTCAGTCAAGTCCTTGTACGATGTGATGACCCATATTGATGTTCCCGTTGATAACAAAATATTGTGGAAGCTAAAAATTCCTCTAAGAGTGAAGATATTCCTCTAGTTTTTAAGCAGAGGGGTCATCTTAACTAGAGATAATCTGGCACGACGTAACTGACAAGGTAGCAAGACATGTGTCTTTTGCCAACATGACGAGTCTATTAAACACTTATTTTTTGAGTGTAAATTTGCTCGTGCAGTTTGGCCCATAGTGCAAGTACCTTCAAATCTAGACCCCACGTAGTGCGCGTAACATGTTTGGCAATTGGTTGCGGGGTATTAATAAACAATTTTCTGCACATATTTTTGTTGGGGCGGCTGCCTTATGCTGGGCATTGTGGCTTACCAGGAATGGTGTGGTTTTTAATAATAAATGAGATTCTTCTCTTGTGCATGTTATTCATGATGTACGTGATGGCTCCGTACTTGGTCTATCCTGCAGAAGTCGGAGGACAGAGACCTTTTTATGATGGCGTCTACACGGCTAGAGCGTACGGCCAAGGAGGTTTTCTCCCTCCATGGATGGCGGTGTAATCTCCGTATAGGATCTGCCCCACCCTAGGCTAGATTGAGTTATTTTTGCTGCAAAACTATGTTTATTTTTCGGTCGTTTAGACTTGTTGGCTGTGAGCATCATGTTATATACAGAGGCCGGGCATTCTTTAGATGTGGTTGTATCACCTTGATAAATCAATTCAATGAAATGTTCTTTATCGAAAAAATTGAGGCATCTAAAAAATGTGGTTGTATCAAGAAAATCAATGCAGTTGTATCGAAAAAATCAGTGGCGGAGCTACGGCAAGGCCGAATGGGCCATGGCCCGCCCAGCCCTTGTAATTTTCTGCAATGTATACGTATTTTTGGGCCATGAAACACAATCCCTATAACTATTTCCTACAGCCGGCCCGCCCAACTTTCTGCGCCAAGCTCTGCCACTGGAAAAAATCATAGGCAATGGAGGCAAGGCATGAATATTGGGAATTACTATGGAGGCAGTGGAAGGTCAGGATTAACTCAGCGCCATCTTTCCCTGAAGGAGCGGGTTACCATCAACCACGACGCCAGCGAAGACGATGCTAGATGAATGATCTACTCCCTCCTTTCAGTGGCGTAGCTAGGGGGTGGCCAGGGTGGTTCATGGAACACCCTGGAATTTTTTCATAGCTTGTATATAGTATAGTAAAAAAATATTTCTTCAAAAAATAAATACACTTATGTAAATATTTTTATTAATGGACCACCCTGGCGTATTGGGCTGGCTACGCCACTGGCTCCGTCCCATAATATAAGAACGTTTTTGACACTAAGGGAGTATGTTGTTGTTTTCCTCCTGACTAGTTTGACTGGTTTTTGTCTTATTCCTTTTGTAATAACAATGTAAAACCGGAAAATACAAAAGATATTAGTGCAAGGCAAGAGTACCTGGAAATCTTGATTAGCTATGCATGCAACACAATCCAACAATGATTGTGATGCACTACCAGCAGCGCCGCCAGTAGCACCAATAAGGATCATAATGCATAATACAATACTACCTCCGTCCTGGTTTATAGGTCCCGTTTGTAGTTTGTGTCATATTTTGACCATCGATTTAACTAACAAAATGTTAATGCATGTCAATAAAAATTATATCGTTGGATTCGTATTTGAACATAATTTTCAATGATAAAATCTTTGGTAACATGCATGAACATTTTGTTAGTCCAATTTATGGTCAAAATTTGACACGGAATACAATGGGGACCAATAAACTAGGACGGAGGTAGTAGGTTGCAACAACAAAAGAATATTATTTGTGTTTACAATCACATCACCCTGCAAAATAATTACCACAAACTAGCAACAGTTGAGCTTTAGTAGTAACGCTTTGCCATGAAGCTCCTGAGCCACAGTGCTCGGTCCTCCACGTACAAACTCATATATTGAATGCCCTGGAACTTGTCGTCCAGCAAATGAGACACGGCAACTCTCAAAGCTTCCTCTGTGAAGTCAGGCGTGTTCATCACAACAGCACTAAGCACCGCCTCCGGATGCACATCCCAAATAGTCAAAATACCATGAATGGGATCATATCGGCCCTTAATGATGATGGGGCGACCTGAACAACACAAACAGAAGAATAATCAGAACAAAGGAACGTACAGCTGGCCATGCTATAGCATAATTACAACCAGAATTCGTTTATATATTTAGATGAATATTTAAGATACTCTCATGCCATGTGTTTATTTACAAATAAAGAAAGAGCGGGCACACATACCTCTGTGATGTGAGCGAGCTTCCTCTTGTTCTCCTTTGATTCACACCATTCCACTAATGGTGGGCAGTCATAAATGATTAGACGCTCAAGCTTGGTCAGTTGTTGTATGCTGTCCGGCAAAGAGCTGATACCCTTGCAGTTCCTGAGCTCAAATCTCTTGAGAGAGGGAAGTTGTCCTAACCACTCTGGTAGTGTCATGCTTGCACACCCACACAGAGTTAGTTGCTCAACCAACCATCCCGGCAGTTCTGCCTGCTCGAGCCGCAATGATTCAAGCGAGGAGAGGCTGTGGATGATCTGAGGTGAGGTGGTCAGATCACTGCAACCGGTGATGGTTAAGTCACGGAGGGCAGGGAGGTGGTGAAGCAACCTCCACTCATGCATGGGCACCTTGCTTTCAGCAACATTCAGCTCAGTTAATGGAGAAGAGGAGGAAGTACCACTGCCTAAAGGGCTCTCTTCCCATGATGATAGCATATTGTCAGAGTCATATATGTACAAATACTTAGCTCTAGGCAGACACGGCTTTACCCTCAGCTTGGCACATTGTTCTATCCTCAACTCCCAAAGATTAGGGAACAAGAGCTCATTTGAACCTTTCTTGCCACTGTAATGTGCGGTGTTCCACTCTTCCAAGTCGTCCATACGGGTGAGACTCAGGTATTCTAAATTTGGTAGTAGACCAAGTGGGGGTAGCTTGTTGCACTTCGGAAAATCAAATAAACGTAACGAATAAAGATTAGGGAGATATTGCCTGATACCCATAAGCCAATCTGGAACGCTGACATTACTGTAATAACCAGCTATATCCAAATCCCATACACTGCTTGGTGGCACTAGTTTTTCCAACAATGAACTGGAACTGGTTCTTTTGGCCCGCTCCCGAGTCGCTCCCGCGGGCGACTCTGGGAGCCAACCCTAGCGCCGCCGCTCCCCAGCCCCCCTCCCCGGCCTCCCTCCCCTCGCCGCCGTCGGTCGCGTCGCCGGCCAAAGGCCGCGCGACGTAGGCGGCGGCGGGGCGTCTTCTTCCCGCGTACCGGAGGCTTGCGTCGGCAGCGGCGGTCGTCGGCCGTCC